>NC_091667.1:5203333-5506363 GCF_042453785.1 Malus domestica | reverse complement strand
TTTCTTCCTTTTTAGACTTACTAAATGATCTTTGCGCTTCCAAGACCGGCAAATATGCTTCAGTTGTTTTTCTTACAGTGTCCTTGGTTGCCTTGTCAGACTCACGAGGGCTCGCCAGCTTCTTCTCAACGCCTTGGAACTTGGCAGTGGCCAAAGGAGCCGTCCCAACGTTCTTGTTAGAACTGGGTGCGTCAATTGTGAGCATTGAAACAGCATCCCGGGCGGCATACCATGAATGACCACAGGAAATACAGTCCAGCTGAAAAATGAATGAGAAAGTAAATTCCATTTGCAAGAAGGAAACAAGTGATATAGCTGTTACAATCTAAATAAATTACCCTTGAAACAACGTTCATGCATTAAGCTTAGGGACTGAAAAGCAAATGAGGCTACAGACATCCATGGCAATGTCATCTTTTAGTGAAAAAAAAAAATCAAATACTGGAAAGAGAACTCAATGACAGTTTGCCAGAACCAGAAAAAAAATTGGTAGATAGAGATAATCTATAAACATCTTTCATCCATCATCACCACCTACTTTTAGTCAGAATACAGATAATATCAAAAGTTTATGGACTGAAAAGTATGCAATTCAAACTTTGAACGTAGCCAGCAAAGCCGAACGCCTTGGCAAAATTAGGGGCGGTACAAGGCAACATTAGAAACCAAATAGAACAACTGATGTAGTGATCACAATGTGTAATTAAGCTGATCATAGGCTTTGATACACGCGTGATATCCAACGTTATAATTTAATGGGAAAAGTGGTTTTGAGTTGCCAAATCAATGCCACCAACCCATAGTTGATGCTTGCCTATAGAGTCTACACAGTAGTAGGTAAGAGACTTTCAGATTACTCAACTTAACCCCTACTCCGCTGTTGGTATGATACTACCAGAGACATCTTTTCTTTTTGGTATTTTCGTCGGACCTGGACTATTGCACACCAGACTTAGTCCTCAAACATTACCCGTTATTTTGTATGCTCCCAACAGTGTATAATCCCAGTTTAAAAAGAAAAATGTAGGGGCAAAAGCAATTGCCACTTGCCTTCAGACTCTGGTTGGTGACCATATCATATATTAATCTCTATATGCACAAACCTGATACCGAGCACTAATTCCTGCTTGAATAATGTCCCTAACTCCCACTTTGAACTCCAAGCATCTTGAGCAACGAGCATCAGTCATGAAATCAACAACGAGCACAGAACGTATATACTGCAGAGTGCAAGGTACTCAAAACCGACTACAGGTACAAATAAAATCACCTGCATACGCTCCCAATCATCAGGCTCCTTTGCTCTCTCCTCACCTGAAAAAAACCCATGAAAGCAAGAGCAACTATAGTATTATCCCTTTTGCATACACCAAGAGTTGGCCATAGCAACTACATCTTGTCTGATCGTACATGGATACTCAAAAGGTATCATGTCAAGAGGCCATACTCAACCTAGGGCAGATGGAAACACAGACGCATTTTACTCGATTCTCAACTGAGATCTTCACCAGTTGAACACCCATTTCAACCCAAACACCCAAATATCAAACATATCCATGATCTTTCACTATCCTCGATAAATGCTCCCCCCACCAGTTGAACAGCCTTGACAAACTTTTCTCTGATAAAAACCTTACATGGACATGAAAAGAAAGGAAGGGAAAAAAAGGACAACATCCAAAGATATAAGAGACATGTGTCTACTCGTGCAGCTGGCATACATACTTCCATCCCTCCTAAATTAGCAAACAGTAAGTTAGGCTAAAAAGGAAGAATTAGTCAGCAGAGATGTTACAAATATGTCCAGTGAGACCAAAAGCAGCTAAAGGAAACTGAATCTGATCAAAATCGAATAATTAATCTTCCTTGAGGAAAAATGGCAGACGAGACTAGATAAATATATAAAAGTTACACAAAAAGCAAACAAAAAACTATTTCAAATCGTTTTCACTTTGAAAACTAAAACCGACTAAAACGGAAAAAACAAATAATTATCAAACGACTCCTAAATTTCTATCTTCGTCCTGCTTTGCTTTATGTCGACTCGGAACAACTCAGTAAAATTATTCAGTGGGTTCTTATCGTGCAGCATGCTTCATTTCAGGCAAACTCCCTTCTCCTTCAATCAAAGAACTAACATGCTATTTCATGTCATTCAAAATTTGATCTACCGAACTACAAAATTGTTATGCACTCGTGGGGCATCGAAAGGGATTGTCAAACCAAACTGATTTTTCGCATTTTACTGTGATCACTGCGTTTGGCAATCTCCTTCAAACTAGTCCACGATTTTCTCCTCCGTTTGTTTAACGTGCTAGTTGTGTTTTCACCTATTGAGGTGGGACTGCTCTCAGGTTCAGCTGGTTTCTTGGTCGCTGAATTGTTTCTCCTTCTCTTCTTCCCTCCCAACAACAAAGTAATTCCAGTCTTCACCGCTGGAGTTGCAGGTGTATCCACGCTAGGAATCTCTGTGCCTGCTGAAGGAGCTACTTCATTAGCTTTACTAACCTCGTCTTCGCCTGCAGGAGTGTCGACCGTAGGAATCTCTCCGCCTGTGGAAGGAGCTATCTCATGCGCTTTACTAACCTCATCGCCTGCAGTGGTTTTCTTTGAGTTGACAAACTTCTTGGAGATGGACTTAGCGAGGTTCAGTTTCGAAGTTGTTTTGGCCTTAGGGGGGCATATCGTTTTCATATGTCCATTCGGAGTCCCTCTCTTCAAATTCTGATGTGAACAGAAGTGGCATGTATACACTACATTGTTTTGAGAGAAATTAATAAGTTTCTTACTTCGTCGTCGGGCCTTTGCTCTATTTTTCTCAATTCGAACAGTGCAGTTGAAGCCAGGCTGAAGAACTGTTTCACATCTGCAAAATAGTGAAACGCTGATCACAGGTCTGTACCTTTTAATATACTTTATAGTATCATTCATTTCAAAATGTATATTGTCCAATGTTATAAAACCTACAAGGCTACAACACACATTACACGCATCCAAAGACAAATTGATTCCAATAATTTTTTTCATGTAACGTAATGGCTGACTCATTTCAGAGTCAAAGTCATGGGAAGCTCTATGCTTATCTCAAAAGCACTTCAGTGTGTTTGAAAACATACATTCAAGGTGACATAAAATCCAAAACACGAAGGTTTACTAATATCTTTATTTGTGTTGTCACTGTTGCGTGCTAATAACACAAACAGGACAAGCCAGCATCAGTAAAGCAAAAAACGATACATGCCTCAGTCAGATTCATGTTTCATGCCAATACAGTATACAGTGCAAAACGAGTTAAGCGGACAAGAAAACCCTGCAATTGCGGTTCGTGAGAACTTTGTTAGGATTTTATCTATTCATGGGTTAACCAATAACAACCTTTCTGAAAATTAAAATAAACAAACATGTAGTTGATTAGGCTTTCAGGTTAGACGAGTCAGAATCCTATTCTCTCTCCACCCTTCGAGTCTAACATTCCATTAGATGTTTCTTAGTTTATATATCTGACTTTCGATGGTGAATCCTAGATGCATGTTGTTCCCGTATAACTATGTATCAATTAAGAATTTCAAAACTCCAACACGTTTAGCTACGCGACAAGAAACGCTACCCCCATTGCCATACCAAACAGTTTCAAACCTATCCAAACCAATAAGATTTCCATCTTTATGGTGTACCAAGCTTAATCAAGGCGGAATGTAACTTCAGTAAGCATCATGATTACAATCAATTATATTTGTGGAATGCAGGTATGGTTAAGCTAAATATGAGGCTGTATTATGAAATCATCCAAAAGATACGCAATCCCACGAAACTCAAGACTCCTTATAAAGATACGCAAGTCAATAATGTCTGTTATAGCTGGATTGGTTTGGTTCATTTTGGTAGAACGAATCTATCTCATTGGTTTCATAAATTTCTATTGCAATCCAATCCAAACGACTTGAATGAGACTAAAGCGAATAGCCCGTTTTCTTGTTTCTTTTTCTCTACAGCTCCAAGTCATGCCACATTCAAATAGCTAATTTTGTATCAGGGACAAATTAACTACTACAAACTATGCAAGCCTCTTAACACCGAAAACTATTAACGCAAGCAAGTGAATCAAAAGTGGCACAAACTTTCAATCACAAAAATATTACAATGATCATATGAAACCAATAGTTCACAATCCCACCTTAAAAGTGAGCAGTTCATGATCACTTCCGAACAGAAATCAAATCTTCCACCATTTTTTCACAACCAATCCTACAACATGCAAAACCCACAAAATTGAACTAAAAAGGCAATTAAATTTGCAATTAAATCCACTTATAACCACACCAAATTCAAATACGATAAACCCTCTTTTTCTTTTGCGGTTTTTCAATCAAGAATCTAAAGATTTTTGGCATACCTCTGGCAAGGGAAGAGAGAAGGTTCAGGGGGCACAACGATGGCCTCTTGGGCAGCGGCCAAGGTGCGCCCAAATAATGCACCCAGAGAAGGAACAGAAGCCTCCGCACCAGTCCACACAATGAGTCTCTGCAAGTGCTCGAGCTTCAGCGCGGCCTTGGCATTGATGGAGGAGCCGCCCTTGGTTTGCTTTTTCCCGGTCAATTCTCTCAGTGATATGTTGTTGGTAGACGCAAATGCGGTGTTTGGCACCCTCTTACCTCCTCCTCCTCCTCCTCCTCCTCCTCTCCTGCCCATGGCGATGCTTTGTTTTGGGGCGTTTTCTCTTTGGGGAATTTCTGTGAAAGAGAGCTTGTGGTTGCTGCGAGAGAAAGATTTGACGGAAGATTGATTCAGTCCCCTTCTCTTTAACATCACATCTCTGAATCAGCAAAAAAAAAAAAAAAAAAAAAAAAAAGAGGTTAAACCGTGCCGAATTTGAATTAAAATTGTACTGTGAAAGAAGAGGATTCGTGGGTTTTTCCTGTTACCTCTGTATTTTATCATCAAGTGGAGAAACTTAGAAACAAAAGCAGACCTCGGAACCTTTCCCAAACAAAGAAATTAGAATTTAGAATCTCCCAAGTCTGAAAACAAAACCAAATCAAATCCGAGGTTAGAAACCCCCAAAATCACAAAAACGAAATTCGAACACATAACCTATTTTTAGAATATAATATGCAAAACACAAAATTACCACCCAAATCAGGAGAACTCACAGAAGACAGTACCTTTTATAAGCTAATTTTTTTTTTTAATCGATTCCTCCCAATTTTAGTAAACACAGGTATAATCCGTAATAGGAATCAGATTCCTTATTCTCATTCCAATTACGGGTTAGTAAACACGCTATAACATCCTATATATTGCCGTTCTCCCTACTAATTTCTCAAAATTAAAACCCTAAATATAAAAAAATTCCCCAAGTTGTAAATCTCTAATTCGAACCCTAATTCAAAAGCCCTACATCGTAAATCCCAAATTCGTTTTATAAATACGAAATTGCTTGCCTTAAATGGCTTGAACAACAGCTAAAAGGATTACAAACAAAAAAAATTCCGTAAGTTGTAAATCTCTAATTTGAAACCTAGTTCAAAATCTCTACATCGTAAATCCCAAATTGGTTTTATAAATTTGAAATTGCTTACCCTAAATGGCTTGAACAACAGTTAAAAGGATTACAGGTGGCTTCAATAACGGCGGCGTTAAAGGCTGCAAACAAAACCTACAAAATCAGAAAAACAACAAAGAAAACCTAACAAAACTAAATTTACATACATATGAAATCCATATTTAAATACGACTGTGAAACCAAACAAACCCTAAATTTACAAACCCTAATCTAGTATTCGTAAATTAAATTTCACAAACCCTAAATTAAATTTCAAACCCTAAATTAATTCCCATATTTATTTACCTGTGTGTGAATCTGAGAGAGAGAATCGCGTGAGAGACTCCTGAGAGAGAGAATCACGAGAGAGAGTCTCGGGAGAGAGACCAGTGGCTGTGGCTCTGTGTTGTCACTGTCGTGAAGGAAGGCTCCACCGTCGGTGAGAGACAGCGGTGGATCCGTGTGGTGGAGTGCCAATGACTGGCCGGAGTTGGTTTTGAGAGTCTCGACAGAGAGGAGGAGAGGGCTGTCTCTTTGGCTATGAGCTGAGAGACTGAGTGAGAAAGAAATGAAATCGAACTCGACGGGGAGAAAGCCTAACAAGGAATGGACGGCATAGATAAATTTGAAACAATCCAACGGTTCAAATTAACTCTAACTATAATTAAAAATAATAATATATATTATTATATGTGTAAATATATATATATATAATTGTTGTAAACATTCCTAGTTTAAGTATGATTGTGTAAATCCTAGATAAGATTTGATTCTAGTTATCATTTCCTATTACAACTTGTATTACTTGGAGGAGAAGGAATATCTTCTCTCCCTTTACTACTATAAATAAAGGCACAATGTAGGAGGGATAACAACACACACATTCCCCTACAATTCTACAAACACACATCTCTCTCCTCTCTCTCTCTGCCGCCGGCCCTAGTCCCTCTGTCAGATAAAATAGACCACAACACGTTATCAGCACGCTCCTACCGCTGCGCTTAGGAATCTGACGTTGGAAATTTTTTCTGCATCAAACCAGTTCATCCATATCATCACGCAATCAGGTTCTTTCCAAACAACGGCTTTTAACTCGATATTTTGCAAGCCCTGATAGCATGAACATTCACCACGATGCATGACCCAACTTTACGTTTTACGTATTTTAGATTCTATGTAAATTGTGTATGCTTCATAATCAAAATTGCTACAATTATGTGAATTTGATATTTGTCATGAATTGAATCTTACATATGTACATGCATTGAAACTATTATTTGCATATGCATCAACGTAAATATGTGATTCATTAAAATTATACATGCATATAATATAATTGAATTGAAAAAAAAAAAAAAAAAACATTTTTTTGCGATTGGGATATGAGTTCTTTCGAACCCGTGACCACCATCCTGCAGATGGGGTATCACACGCAAATCAGAGAGCATTCAGCTCTCCTTGTTCCCAGAAACCCACGGAGCCAAGCACCAAAAACCCAAAATCCCGACACCCTTCATCGTGTCCCCCGATCATGGAGTGGCCTGCAGCCACAACCACGAACCTATTGGTTCTTGCTATAAACGACCTGAAGTCGTCCCATGTCGGTAATTGAACCGAGATTCACCGAAATCTCGTCGGAATTTTTTTTTTTGAAAAATTCGATTTCAATTTTTTTTAGGGTTTTATAGTTGTTGAAACGTTGAGATTTTCTTATCTCTGTGATTGTCCACGACAACCATGACTCACCCCAAGTCCCAACAACCCCGACGCCGTCAAAATTTTCCGGCTTTCTTCTTCGGCATCGCACACCCAGCACGGCTGGGATTTCTTTTGGGTCTCTTTCCCGAACCCTATTGGGCTCCAGCCTCTCGGCCCGTGTAACAAAAGAAAAAAACAGTTTTTTTTGCTGGGCTCGCTTGCAGCGGCCCAGCCCACAAAGAAAACAATTTGTTTTTTTTATTTTCCTGGGCTCGCCTGCAGCGGCCCATACCGAAAAAAAAGAGAAATTTTTTTTAGGGCTGCACACAGCAGCCCATTCCCTTCTCACCCCGTGGGCCTGCAGCCTACACCCGGGGGTCCTCGGCTTATATTTTTAGGCCCCGAGATTTTATTATTTAATTTTTTTTTTTTAAATAATATGGGTTTTTTATATTTTCACCCACACTTTAATTTGGCCCCGAAGACCACAAATAAATTAATTCACTTATCATTATACAATATTTCTGCATATATTCTTTGCATATTTGTTTGCATATATATTTGTGTTTGCCTGCAGGAATATATGAACCTGAAGTTCATAATTACTTTGAAACCCGAAGTTTCTTATACACATGCCTTGTTAGAAAACCCGAAGTTTTCACTTAAATATATCACCCATGAAAACCCGAAGTTTTTCATGCAAAATTAAACCAATACATGTCTATTAGAACCTATATGTTCTACTCCTATGTGAATGGATTGATTTTTCTCCATTACACTAACCACATCTTGTCCATCTATTTTGTGATAGGAACATGTCGAATTTGAACAAACTCGACTTCACCGCTTTGGAGGTTTCTGGAAGGAACTACCTCAAGTGGGTTCAAGATGTGAAGCTCCACCTCACTGCAAAGAACTTGCGTCCTGCTATTGAAGAAGCAACAGATAACCCTGTTGGCGAGGCTGAAAAAGCCACTGCTATGATCTTCATCCGAAGACATATCCATGACGCTCTACAAACTGAGTACCTTGCTGAGGAGGATCCACGTGCATTATGGGTCGCTTTGGCTGATCGTTTCGATCACCAAAATGACATATTCTTGCCTGAAGCAAGACACGACTGGCAGCACTTGCGCTTCCAAGACTTTAAGTCTGTGAATGAATATAATTCTGAAGTTTGTCGAATCCGATCACTTCTCAAGTTTTGCAATGAAACTTTGACTGAAGATGATCTCCTGGAGAAGACCTACTCGACCTTCTCTGCTTCTAATATTGTCCTGCAGCAACAATATAGAGCTCAGAAGTTCACTAAGTTCTCGGATTTGATCTCTGTTTTACTTCTTGCTGAAAAGCAGAACCACCTGTTGATGAAGAATCATCAAGCTCGACCTACTGGGGCTACTGCTGTGCCTGAAGCACATTATAGCACTAATCAGCACCCAAAACGCCAAAAGAGGCGTGGTAAGGGCGGCCAGAAGCCATCCCACCAAGGTCAACAGAGCCAAGGCCCATCCAAGGGAGGAAACAAAGCCCAGAAGCACCCAAACCTCGCTCCCAAGGCCCCGAACTTCAAGAATAAGGGCAAAGCACCTGCCACAATGAATGACGATATGTACTATCGTTGTGGTTCCAAGGACCATTGGTCCCGTATTTGCCGTGCTCCCAAGAAGGTTGTGGATGCATATCATTCTCGTCGTACGAAGTTTGAATCAAACTTCCTGAAAGTGGACGAACCGGAGACTACAAAGATGGAGGTTTCTGATTTTCAGGAGGATACCACTCCTATGGAAGATTATAATCTTAGACATAGACTTATTTTTCAGTTAAAATAAGACAATTGGGGCCGAATTCCACCTTGTGGCCGAACCCCACCTTGTTTTTTGGTTGATTTTGAACAATTTTCCTTTATATTTTGGATTATTAGTTGGCGATTTATTTTGGATATTAAGTTTTTTCCTTGAATAAATGATATTATTTTGAATTGATACTTGTTTTTATAAACTTTTATGCATGTGACCGATTCAAATTAATTTTTCATTCTAGGTATGACTAGTGGGAAAGTTAGTTGTCTGGCAGATAGTGCAACCACGCATACTGTTTTGCGTGAACGCATCTATTTCACTAACTTCGTACCTAAGAATGCACCTCTGACAACCCTCTCAGGCCCATCCAACCTGATCGAAGGATACGGTAAGGCACGTATAATGTTGTCCAATGGTACAATCTTGACCATTGCTGAGGCACTCTATTCTCCACGTTCCGGAAGAACGTTACTAAGTTTCAAGGACATTAGAGATAACAATTACTACGCTGAAACCCACGTAGAAAACGGAGTTGAATTTCTGTGCGTAACTTCCTACGAATATGGCCAGAAGCGTATTCTAGAGAAGATGGAGCGTAACCCGAGTGGTCTGTATACTACGACCATACGCCCCATAGAATGCCACTATGTGGCCGGCCCTACCACAGGGACCGCGCACGAAATTACACTTTGGCATGATCGTTTGGGACATCCTGGACGAATAGCGATGCGCCGTATCCTCAAAACTTCACACGAGCATCCACTAACCCGAAGCTTAGGTTCGATCCATGAAATTGCATGTCAAACATGTTCTATGGGAAAGCTTATTACTAAGCATTCTTATGACAAGATTCGTTCGAATCCTCCCATTTTTCTACAACGGATTCAGGGGGACATTTGTGGACCGATTCAACCTCCCTGCGGACCATTTAGATATTTTATGGTTTTGGTTGACGCTTCTACACGTTGGTCACACGTGTGCTTGTTGTCCACAAGGAACGCTGCATTCTCCAAACTGTTGGCTCAGGTTATCAAGCTCAGGGCTCACCACCCTGATTATCCGATCAAATCTATTCGATTGGATAATGCTGGAGAATTCACATCTAAAACTTTTGATGACTATTGCATGTCGGTTGGGGTTGAAGTTGAACATCATGTACCCCATGTTCACACCCAGAATGGCCTGGCAGAGGCTTTCATTAAGCGTTTACAAATGATTGCTCGATCGTTGGTCATACGTACCAAGCTCCCGATCGCTGCTTGGGGCCATGCAATATTGCACGCAGCAAAGTTGGTCCGCCTGAGGCCTGTTGCGACACAACCATTTAGTGCCCTTCAGTTGGTCACCGGATGCGAACCCGACATATCGCATCTGCGCGTTTTTTGTTGTGCGGTCTATGTGCCGATCTCGCCGCCCTTACGTACAAAAATGGGGCCTCAGCGAAGGATGGGAATCTATGTCGGATATGATTCTCCTTCGATTATTCGTTACTTAGAACCTTTGACAGGCGATCTGTTTACCGCTCGTTTCGCGGATTGTCACTTCTATGAGACAGTCTTCCCGTCGTTAGGGGGAGATAAGAACGTCAACGTTCCTAATGAACGACGCGAATTATCGTGGACAACTCCCACTTTGTCTCATTTAGATCCCTGCACCGCTCAGTCTGAAGCTGAAGTGCAGTGCATATTAGATCTCCAGAGCATAGCTCAGAGCATGCCAGATGCTTTCACCGATCTAGCGCGCGTGACAAGATCACATATTCCAGCTGCGAATACGCCTGCAAAGATGGATGTACCAAATGTACGACGGACTACCCTCCTGGAAGCCCGGGACGCCAATTCTGGTGATCCACGTACATTAGCGGCTAGCCAATCATCTGCCCCTACACAAAAGCGTGGCAGACCCCTTGGTTCAAAGGATTCACACCCCCGGAAGAGGAAAACCACGGCACAAGGTCCTGAAGAGCCTACCGTGAATCCGACTATCGCTTACTCATTTTACCCAACTCATGAGGAAATTCTAGATTATGGAAGCGTCCTTGAAGAGACGAATCCTCCTCCCGAGAATCGTGAGATTTCGGTCTATTATGCTAGCTTAGATGATGTGTGGCGTAGAAATGAGATGATTGTCGACGATGCATTAGCATTTGCAGTAGCTACTGAGATCATGTTGAACGATGACATTGAACCGCGTTCCGTTGATGAATGTCGACGTAGAGCTGATTGGTCAAACTGGAAACAAGCAATCCAAGTCGAACTTGATTCACTTGCGAAACGTAAGGTGTTTGGACATGTAGTTCCTACTCCTCCACATGTGAAGCCCGTTGGCTACAAGTGGGTTTTCGTTCGGAAGCGTAATGAGAAGAACGAAATTGTGCGTTACAAAGCTCGTCTTGTAGCACAAGGTTTCTCACAACGCCCCGGGATTGACTATGACGAAACTTACTCACCCGTTATGGATGTGATTACTTTTCGATACCTTATCAGTTTGGTAGTTTCCGAAAAACTGGATATGCAGCTGATGGACGTAGTAACCGCGTATCTCTATGGGGATCTTGATACGGAAATTTATATGAAAGTTCCCGAATGACTTACATTGACTGGTTCAAATATTTCCAAACCCCGGAACACGCTCTCAATTCGGCTGAGGCGTTCACTATACGGTTTGAAACAATCCGGAAGAATGTGGTATAACCGTTTAAGTGAGTATTTGACTAGTCAGGGATATGTGAATAACGAACTATGCCCTTGTGTGTTCATTAAGAAGTCACATTCCGGATTTTCGATTGTTGCAGTATATGTCGATGACATGAATCTCATCGGAACTCCTGAAGAGCTCGCGAGAACTGCTTCGCACCTGAAGTCGGAATTTGAGATGAAAGATCTAGGTAAGATTCGATACTGTCTCGGCCTTGAGATAGAGCATTGTTCGGATGGAATCCTAGTACATCAATCGAACTACACCCAGAAGGTGTTGCGCCGTTTTAATGAGGATAAAGCGAAGTCTTCGAGTACTCCTATGGTCGTTCGTACGCTAGATGCAAAGCGAGATCCCTTCCGTCCGAAGAAGGATGATGAAGAGATTTTGGAGCCTGAAGTTCCTTATCTAAGTGCGATAGGCGCTTTATTGTACTTAGCTCAATGCACTAGACCCGACATCTCCTTCGCTGTTAATCTTTTGGCAAGATACAGCAATGCACCAACACGCAGACATTGGACTGGCGTGAAAGACATTTTCCGTTACCTTAAGGGTACTACGGATTTGGGCTTATTCTATCCCTACGAATCCTCGAGTGATGCCGCACCCTATGCTCATCGGGTTGATTCTCGCCTTGTTGGTTATGCCGACGCTGGATACTTATCTGATCCGCACAAGGCGCGTTCTCAAACGGGTTATGTCTTTACCGTTGGAGGCACCGCAATATCTTGGAGGTCAACTAAACAGACCTTAGTTGCCACTTCGTCTAACCATGCTGAAATTCTCGCCTTACATGAAGCAACTCGGGAATGCTTTTGGTTGAGAGCAGTAGTGGGCCATATTCGAAGCTCCTGTGATCTTCATCCCGCCGTTAATGCCCCGACGACGATTTTTGAAGACAACGCAGCTTGCATCGAACAGCTCAAGAAGGGTTACATCAAAGGAGACAACACCAAGCATATTGCGCCGAAGTTCTTCTTTACACATCAACAACAAGAGCATCAGAAGATTGAAGTCACGCAAATCCGATCACAAGACAATCTGGCCGACCTCTTCACCAAATCACTACCGAAGGCGACGTTTCAGAAGCTTGTTCATGGAATTGGTATGCGTAAACTTTCTGAGTTGTAACTTTGCTATTTCTCTGTGGAATTATGTCAAACTCAGGGGGAGTATCTTCTAGATACTTGCTTGATCTTAATGTACTCTTTTTCCCTACGATTAGGAGCATTTTTCCCACTGGGTTTTTGCTACCTAACTAGGTTTTAACGAGGCACCCACCTTGGGCTGGTCATATCCCTGATGACGTCCTGTAGACGTTTCTTTTGACTTTGCATTTCTCACGCATTTTTCCTTAGACTATGGATTTTGTCCCTACTTGGGTTTTTGCCATAGCCTTAGGGTTTTTTAGTGAGACTTACTACTTATGCAAGTTCCTACCTTATTGAGAATAAGCGTTGTTCCTTGGAATCAATGCCGACGAGTCGACTTCCTCAACTTCTGCATGATGCTGAATCTACCTTGAGTATTTACCCACTCAAGGGGGAGTGTTGTAAACATTCCTAGTTTAAGTATGATTGTGTAAATCCTAGATAAGATTTGATTCTAGTTATCCTTTCCTATTACAACTTGTATTACTTGGAGGAGAAGGAATATCTTCTCTCCCTTTACTACTATAAATAAAGGCACAATGTAGGAGGGATAACAACACACACATTCCCCTACAATTCTACAAACACACATCTCTCTCCTCTCTCTCTCTGCCGCCGGCCCTAGTCCCTCTGTCAGATAAAATAGACCACAACAATAATAATAATTAAAAATGTATATTTTCGGTGGGAAGACAATCCCCGATTCCCATACCTAAATTTCGGTATTAGTTCGGGATAGCATACCGAAAATTTTGGGAAAATCGGTTTGGGATATTTTTGGTTTGGGATCGGTATTTTTTCGGTTTGGTTAGGGATTTTTGGGAATTTTTTTCACCCCTAATGATGATGATGATCATAATAATAATAATAGAGCAAAAGACTATTTACTACCCTTATGTTTCGTGATTTTTAACATTTAGTACGTCAAGTTTTTTTTGTCCCAGAGTCATACCTAAAGTGTAAATTTTGGGACAATCTTATACATTCGTTAGTCAAACTGTTAAGTCTCTCGTTAACTGTGACGTGACGCCCATGTGAACAATGACTAAGCGTCACGTGTCATCCATGTGGAAATTTAAAAAAAAAAAAAAAAATATATATATATATATATATATATTAAAAAAAGAACCTTCATCTTCCCAAAATCCAACCCGTGCCCACCCTCCCATCACCATCTTCAACTCCACGCTCAGGAAGTAGAAGAAGAAGAAGAAGGAAAAACAAAAAAAAAAAAACCCAGAAGAAGGAGGAAGAAGAAAAAAAATACGAATCTGCCCAGAAGAAGAAGAAGAAGAAGGAGGAGGAGGAGGAAGAAGAAAAAAAAATGAAAAAAGAAAAACGAATATGCCCATAAGAAGAAGAAAAAAAAAAAGGAATCTGCCCAGAAAAAGAATGAGGAGGAAGAAGAAGAAGGAGGAGGAGGAGGAAAAAGAAGGAAAAAAAAAACGAATCTGCCTAGAAGAAGAAGAAGGAAAAAGAAGAAAAAGAAAAAAGAAAAAAAAAACGAATCTGCAACCCAGAAGAAGAAGAAGAAGAAGAAGGAAGAAGAAAAAAAAAAACGAATCTGCAACCCATAAGAAGAAGGAAAAGGAAGAAAGAAAAAAAAACGAATCTGCAACCCAGAAGAAGAAGAAGAAGAAGAAGAAGGAGGAAAAAGAAGGAAAAAAAAGAAAGAAAAAAAAGAAAAAAAACGAATCTGCAACCCAGAAGAAGAAGAAGAAGAAGAAGGAAAAAGAAGAAAAAGAAGGAGAAAAAAAAAAAAAACCAACCCAGTTCGTCCACCCCCTAAAACCCAACCCCCTGCAACCCAGAAGAAGAAGAAGACGACGAAGAAGGAGGAGGAGGAAGAACAAGAAGAAGAAAAAAAAAATTCTGCAACCCAGAAGAAGAAGGAAGAAGAAGAAAAAAAAAACCGAACCCAGTTCGTCCACCCCTTGCAGCCCAAAAGAAGAAGGAGGAGGAGGAAGAAAAAAAAAAGTACATGATTTTTTTTTTTTAAAAATTTGGGCGGGAAAAAAAAATATAAGGTACATGGTTATGGGAAAAAAATTTGGGCGGGAAATTTTTTTTTTGAACCCCTAAAAAAAATCCACGTGGTGCCCAGTCATTGTCCACATGGGCACCACGTCACAGTTAACGGAAGACTTAACAGTTTGACTAACAGATGTATGAGACTGTTCCAAAATTTACACTTTAAGTATGACTCTGGGACGAAAAAAAACTTGATGTACTAAATGTTGAAAACCACAAAACTTCAGGGTAGTAAACAGAGTTTAACCCATAATAATAATAATAATAATAATAATCAATGATGATGATGATGATGATGATGATAATAATAATCTCTATTAATTAATAAAACCCTTTTTGTCAACCAAAAGAGAGTGAAAATACAAATTAGTCTTCTATCACACAAAAAAAGGGCAATAATGTAATTTCACAGGTCTAAATTTTACTGTTTTTTATTGAAACCTCACCTACATGTGATGTTAACATAGCTCCAATATTAAAAAATAAAAATAAAAATTTCCCATTTCCCACATTCTCTATCACTCTCTTCCTCTCTCCTTCTATTTCAAAAACAAAAATAAAAATTTTTCTTACACACTTTGTGTGTGATCATATGCTAGAGAGATAATCCATTTGAACCGTATTTTGTAAATCACATGATGTTTCATTGATGACTATTTTTCTTTTTTTAAATCATTAAAGAAAGAATTCAACCATCAATTGTCACATCATGTCTCTACAAACTATGATCTAAAAAATTTGTCTCCCTAGCATTTTTCGAAGGGTTAAGTGGAAATAAACTAACAATGGGCTGGAAAGTCATCAAACGTTTATCATTATAATATTTTCCTTTAGTGTGTAGGGTTTAGGTCATCAAACACTAGTGTTAACGAATGTCAAATTTTAAAATATTAGGTAGTTATTTGAAATAAAATTGGAATAAGAACTAAAAATGTATGGCGCCCATATAAAAAAGGGAGGATAGTATCATTCATTTGCTCATTTTTACTTCTTACACACTCTTATTAATTTTTGGTCATTGATCTTCAATTAATTCGATCTGACTCCCAATTATTGAGAGTAGTGTGTGAGAAATAAAAATAGACGTGTGAATGACACTACCAAAAAAGGGAATGTCATTCCAAATTTTGTAGGAATGACATTTCTTGACGGGGTGGGATTGGAGAAGGAGAATGGGAATTAACTTTATATATCAAAATTGCATTCACATTTTTTATTGATGAAAAGTGAACTAGTTTTTTTTATAATGATTCATTAGTGGAATATATAGAGAGGGAAGGAGAGTGTGTAGCATAAAATAGAGTGGCGCGATGATTGTTATTAATGCAAGGTGAGAATCAACAGATTCATTAATCCAATCTACAACAATATCGGGTTCCAGACCATTCAACGGAATCAAAATACAGAGTGGGATTTTGGACCACTCAACGGAATTCGAACATGATATGATTCCGGACCACTCAACGGAATCTCGGAGTAAAAGGGATTCTGGACCACTCAACGAAATCTGAGTGGATACGATTCTGAACCACTCAACCGAATCACAGAGTATGAGAGATTTTGGAAATCACAGAGTATAACGGATTTCGGACCACTCAACAAAATTGTGGAGTATAAGGGATTTCAGACCACTCAACAATTCAACGGAACCCCAACGAACTCAGTTTCGAACCATTCAATGAAACTAAGCGGAAGTCCAAGAAACATATCAACGGCTCGAAGAAATAAGACATGATTCAAGTTACTCAATTTACAAAAGCTAAACAAAATGAAACAAAACACAAGCACTAAATTTAAAATGGATCAATGAAGCGAGAAGTGAAACAATATCGAAGCAACAAATCCGCATGACAATGGGTTAAGGTCTGCTACTAGCCCTCACATTTCACAAACAATTCAACATGCACTTCAAATGACATTTCACAAATATTTCCAATGTACAAGTCAAATCACATTTCATAAAATAGATCGATGGCTAAATGAAAAAAATCACATTTAAGAAGAAATCACATTTATAAAATCAAATCATATCCACAAAGAATACATAAGAATCTCAGGGTAATAACCATTACCACATATATTAAAGTCACTCACTTGGAGTCCGCGCTACGACTCCTAGCATAATTATTGAGGCGTCCACACGAACGTCGCCAAGAACAAATATCAATTCTTGTCTCAGAACTTTAACGATACAACCCATAATTTCATGTTCTATACATCCTCCAAGACATTGTAAAAGAATTAGGAATGCATTGACCAAAAGTCAACCGGTTGTCAACCATCAATAGTAGGGTCCACAACCCTACGTAACTTGAACTGGAAGATCTGCGCATCGGATTTTTGATCTGTAACTTTCTAAGGTCCTCATTATGGTTCTAGAACAACATATTAAAATTTCGTCACGATCCAACAGTTGGATCTCCACCAATCGCAAATTCAAGTGGCGGTTAACTAGGTGGTCAACTCTGAACTTACGTTAAAACATCGGTATGTCACTAAACGAATTAGGGGCATCGATATTAGCTTGGGGGGAGGTCTTGGGCGAAAACCTGAAAAGTCCACAAAAGTTAATGCAAGGAATATTCGAGCCAAATGGTAGCTGCAGATGTCCTGAAACTCGGAAAGAGGAGAACATGTTAGCACCTGTTTGAAAGCCAAATGGTGGCTGCAGATGTCCTGAAACTCGATGGAAAGTCTCAAAGCTTTTAGAATGTTAGTTAATGGCCCTTTTTTTATTTTCGTGATCCAAAGCTCATTTTTAAGCTAGAGAAAAAAGGAAGGTCGACCTGGTGTTGATCAAATGGTTAGAATCGGGAGGTGTGTGGTGACGTGTATGCTCAAGCAAGGAAGAGAGAGTTCCAGAGAAAGTGAGGGAAGATTGAAAGAAAAAGAAAGACGGGAGAGAGAGAAGCCGGAGAAATCTAGAGAAGTGGAAAACGGTATGTGGGTCCCACGTGGCACACAACCCCATCTAACATGTGTTCCAAACGGCGAAATTATCAAAATGTCCTCGAAGTTTAAAGGTTCGTAAAAATTTCACTATATCTCTAAATTTAACTCTGTTTGCGTTCACGAGTTCGCATCGACGAGTACTATCTAAAAATGCCAGGAAACATGAAAAATATGAAAGGATCAGTTATGACCTCTAAGAATCCTATTTAATCCATTAGGGTCGTTTTCGTCTTTTCACACATTTAAAAAAAATTATACATTGCAAGTATAAACTTTTCGAAAATAGGAAGGTCGACCTGCTGTTGTTTTTTAGATCAAATGGTTAGCATCTTGAGGTGTGTGGTTATGTGTGTGCTCGAGCAAGGAAGATAGGGTTTTAGAGAGAGTGAAGGAGAGTGAAAGAAAAAGAAAAACGGGAGAGAAGGAAGCCTAGAGAAATCCAGAGAAGTGGGAAACGGTCTGTGGGTCCCACGTGGCACACAGCCTAACGTAACATGTGTTCCAAATGAGAAAATTACCAAAATGCCCTTGAAGTTTAAAGGTACATATTTTCTTCGCTATACCTTCCAATTTGACTCCGCTTGCGCTCATGCGTTCGTATCGACGAGTACTGTTAAAAAATGCCAGGAAACATGGAAAATATGAAAGAATTGGTTACAATATCTAAGAATCCTGTTTAATCCATTAGGGGCGTTTTCATCTTTTCAAACTTATTCTCATAAAATTGAGCATTAGTTTTTTAACTTTGACCGAATTGGAGTTGACTTTTGAATAAAAAATTCGTGAGTATTGATCCCTAAACTTATTATAATGTGATTGACCAAAAGAAATTTTTGGTGTAATGTGGAGCAATGGTCATTTTGGCCAACTCTGTTAGAACTTCCATAAAAAATAAAGGATTTAAAGAGACAAAAAATTGATAGAAGTTCTAAACGGAGTTAGTCAAAATGACCATTGCTCGACATTATAATAAGTTCAGGGACCAATCTCACATATTTTTTAGTTTAGGTACGCTCCAGTTAAGCTAAAGTTCAAGGACCATTACTTCAATTACCTCATTTATTCTCTTCTTTTTCTTTTCCCTCCTGTTAACGTAAGACTCGAGACAATGACTAATAGAGGTGTGGAAGTGATGGAAAAATCAATGTTTGAATACAACAGTGAGACAAAAGAACTCTGGATACTAAAAGCTGAAAATTAGAGAAACTTCAAGGTAGTAAAACGAAAATTGCCTGTGGGTTCCCAACCAATTGCAGCAACAAATTTGGGATGTTAAATGTTCAAAGAAGGGAGAGTGGAGATGAAAGAAGGAACAAAATACCAAGAGAGGAAGAACAGCCGGTAGGGCCATTGGAAAATTCACTTGAAAACTCAGGGGGTCGAGCATGTATCTTACAATCATTGCATTAATTTAATATGTCGAAAATTATAAATCTTCTTACAAATTAAGATAATGTTCAAGCATAATTACACACATTAAGTCATTCAAGAAATATTGACGTTCCCGACTTAAAAGTAGCATCAGAAAACATGGATGTCGCCGGTCTCTTTGTAGCCTGGTGGCTTCGTGTTCCACATGAGGTTCACCGGGTCAACAGTTCGACTGGCACCACAAGAAACCATGGCTATCTATTACTTTGGTTTATCAGTTCTTCTTAGAAGGAGATAACCGATGTTTTGACCACTCTTCCAGAGCCCTGCGGTGTAGAGCATTCATCCTAATGTGAGGACGTTTCTCTCGAATTAGTTTCTCAGCATTTTTCCAGTCCTCTGTCACCCCAAGAGCAACTAGCAGTGCACACATGACAGCTACACTTCTCCCATGACCTATAAAAGAAAATTACAAAACAATTTCTCGTTACAACTTACAACTCAATACCTACACCCATCCAAATAGTTCAGCAATCAAATATCATTAAAAAGGTCGTACCCAGTGCACAAGGCTCCCGCTTTACGCAGGGTCTGGGAGAGGTGAATGTCGGCTAGCCTTACCCCCATTTATAGAGAGGCTGCTCCCAAGTCTCGAACCCGAGACCTACCGCTCATGGGCGAAGGCACTTGCCATCGCATCAAGTGCGACCTCTAGCAATCAAATATCATTACTATGAAAAAAAACACAGCGGAAATTTGTTACGAAAAATATTTAGGGACGAGCCCCTTTATCACCCGAAACCTCCTATCGCAGGAAATTTAATGCAGAAAACTTTATTCATCAATCCAACTAGACATGGGAAAATTGGAACTAAAACAGGGAAACTAAAAACCTCAGGAAACAAACAAACAACACAGGAAGGTAATCCAACCACAAAGATATGTTAATGAGATCATCTTTTCTTCCATCTCTTTACTTGGTAAACCGTAAATGGTTTTTCAGCAATGTCCTCATCAAATTCTCTCAACGAAAAGCAATGAATCTAGAGGCTAAAAGTTTGAATAATTCCGCACATAACATCAGGGTTTATCCAGGATCATGCTCAGAATTACACGCGTAAATGCAAACTTAAATTTTGTAACTGTGTGTGACTGTTATTTCTGAAAACCAACAGCGATGACAGTATTGTTCCTCCATAAGAAATGACTGGACAAGATCATATCTAGCTTAAAAATGAGACAGTATGAATAGTTTCGAACCTAAACAATAAACGAGTTAATATAATCGTTAAGTTTCTTTTTCTTTTTTTCTTTTTCTGGGACATTAATTATGCAGAGTATAGAGCGTTTCAAAGATGTTTTGAAGAGCCCAAAGCTAATCGAATCATTTCAACCTCTTGATGTGCTGCGCTTATAACTCATCTATGCTTTTTTAATTATTTTCGTTCTCTTTTGTGTGAACCTTTAAATGTATTTAAAAAAGCGTAGATGAGTTATAAGCGAGAAAGTGCCGAGTGGTAATTGGTATCGAAAGCACTGTGAAACGCTACCCCGTTTCTTATCATCCATTGTTTACCAATTACCATTCTGCAGGAATGATACCCCGTTTCTTATCAAACCCGAGGATGCCCTGAGCAGAGCAGTGGTTGATCAAGAAGTACCTCCTCCATAGGGCTTAACCTTAAGGCAATCTTATCTGCATTGCACCACAACTACCCCTCACTTTACTCACCTATATAGATATCTAGGAGCTAATACCACCAGACATGTTGCATTGCAGAACAATTCACAAATATATACAACCACATTATATGCATCGCAAAACAAGTGAATCTATCTCACTACCAACATGAAAAATTACTCAAAATTTGAGCAGCGTACCGTGGGCGCAGTGGACGAAAACAGGCTTATTCTGAGCCCTTTTTCGGCAAGCCCACTTGACAGCAGATTCAATGGCAGCCGGCGGAGGAGCCCTCGTGTCCCATGTTGGCACACACAAATAAGAATGCCCTGTAACCTCACACTTCCTTGGCAATTCACAAGTGCAATCAACAATGGCAGGGTCACCTGGTGGCAGTTTATCCGGCGAAGAAGGCCACCCGCCAACGAACAAACCCTCGGAGATTTCAGTGTAAAGAGCCTCCCTACTATGCAACCTCTGAAATGCCGAGGAGACGCGGACGAAATACAAATAGGGGCTGAACATTATAACCGACCAAGTGGGGAAACTCCCATCTGGGTTCTTCCCCAACAGCATGGGAAGGTCTATCAATGGATGAGCAGCAAGTGAAACCAAAGCTAAAACCAAAGAGGCATATAAAAATGGTATGGAAAGCACTGTGAAACCAGAGCTTTTGAGGCATGCAAACAACGCGAACAATACTGCTGCCTTCCACCCTATCCGAACCGATAGACCATGACCCATCTTTGCTCCACTACTGAGTACCCCAAATGTGCCTGCCAGGGGCTTGATGGAAGTCCTCAGAGAGGCCAAGGGCAGATCTTGTTTTGCAGATCATATCTCGACTGGAGAAATGTAGTTTAAATAAGGGTGGGATTGGATGCTGGAGGGTATCCTCGTGTTACTCGTAAAAGCAATTTCAAAGTGAATTTAAGACTCCTCCTTCCGTACTCAAAGAATAGAACTAGAGGAATTGATGGTTTCACGGAATTGGTATTGAGACTTCAAAATTCTTATTTTGTCTTCTAAACTTTTTACATATAGAAAGAAAATACACTTGTGAGATAAAATGAGATTTTTATAATGTTAATAACAGTTTCCATAATAATAATAATAATAATAATTACGATTAAAATGACGATGGAGAGATTATTTATTTGACCTGTATTTTGTTAATCACATGATATGGCGGTCAAAATGGGAAAATGATCATCGCCGGATACTTTTCCTAGGGATTCTAGGAATTCTGTGATCGTGACCGTTCATCGTACATCGTGCGGTCATAAATCATTTCAAAATATACAATTTAAAATTAAATATAAATAGTACTTAATGAAAACTGATCACATAATATACGATGAACGATCACGATCACAAAATTCCTAGAATCCCTAGGAAAAGGATCCGGCGATGATCCTTTTCCCATTTTGACCGCCATATCATGTGATTAACAAAATTTTCATACTCATAGAGTATGAGTATGAAAATTTTGTTAATCACAAAATAGAACTAGAGGAATTGGATGCTGGAGGGTATCCTCGTGTTACTCATAAAGCAATTTCAAGTGAATTTAAGATATCTCCTTCCATACTCATAGAATAGAACTAGAGGAATTGATGGTTTCACGGGAGACTTTCTGTTTACTGAATTGTTATTGACATTTCAAAATTTTCATTTTGTATTCTAAACTTTTTACATTTAGAAAGAAAAATACACTTGTGAGAAATACAAAATGAGATTTGAGTGCTAATAACAGTTTCTATAATAATAATAATAATAATTACGATTAAAATGATGATAGAGAGATTATTTATTTGACCCGTATTTTGTTAATCACATGATAAAGTGTCGAAAATGGGAAAAAGATCATCGCTAGATCCTTTTCCTATGGATTCTAGAGATCCCATGATCGTGATTGTTCATCGTACATCGTGCGGTCATAAATCATTTTAAATTTTAAAATTTAAAATTAAATATAAATAGTACTTAACGAAAATTAACTACACGATATACAATGAACGATCACAATCACGGGATCCTATAATCCCTAGGAAAAGGATCCTCGCCGTCTCCTTTTCCGTCAAAATGTAGCTTAATAGTTATTTTAAGGGTGGGATTGGATGCTGGAGGGTATCCTCGTGTTACTCATAAAGCAATTTCAAGTGAATTTAAGATATCTCCTTCCATACTCATAGAATAGAACTAGAGGAATTGATGGTTTCACGAGAGACTTTCTGTTTACTGAATTGTTACTGACATTTAAAAATTTTCATTTTGTATTCTAAACTTTTTACATTTAAAAAGAAAAATACACTTGTGAGAAATACAAAATGAGATTTTATGGTGTTAATAACAATTTCTATAATAATAATAATAATAATTACGATTAAAATGATGATAGAGAGATTATTTATTTGACCCGTATTTTGTTAATCACATGATAAAGCGGTCAAAATGGGAAAAAGATCATCGCTGGATCATTTTCCTATGGATTCTAGGGATCCCATGATCGTGATTGTTCATCGTACATCGTGTGGTCAGAAATCATTTTAAAATTTAAAATTAAATATAAATAGTACCTAACGAAAATTGATTACACGATATACGATGAACGATCACAATCACGGGATCCTATATTATCCCTAGGAAAAGGTTCCTCACCGTCTCCTTTCCGTCAAAATGTAGCTTAATAGTTATTTTAAGGGTGGGATTGGATGCTGGAGGGTATCCTCGTGTTACTCATAAAGCAATTTCAAGTGAATTTAAGATATCTCATTCCATACGCATAGAATAGAACTAGAGGAATTGGTGGTTTCACGAGTAGACTTTCCACCACAATCCAAGGACAAAATGAAAATTTTGAACTACAAGTTTCTATTATAATAATAATAATAATAACAACAACAACAACAACAACGGTTAGTATGATGCTAGAGAGATAATCCATTTGAACCGTATTTTGTAAATCACTTAATGTATCATCGATAACTATTTTCCTTTTTTAAATCATTAAAAAAAGAATTCAACTATCAATTGTCACATCATATATCTACAAACTATGATTTAAAAAATATGTCTCCCTAGCATTTTCCCAAAGGTTAAGTAGAAATAAAGTAACAATGTGCTGGAAAGTCATCAAACGCTTATCATTACAATATTTTCCTTTAGCGTGTAGGGTTTAGGTCATCAAACACTGGCCTAACCAATGTCAAATTTTAAAATAATAGGTAGTTATTTGAAAAACAAAAAAAAAATTGGAATAAGAACCAAAAATTTGATAAAAAAAGAGAATAGTGTTATTTACATACTCATTTTTACTTCCTATCACACTCTTATTAATTTTTTGTCATTGATCTTCAATTTATTTGATTTGACGACCAATTATTAAGAATAGTTTGTGAGAAGTAAAAATAGGCGTGTGAATGACACCACCCAAAAAGGGAATGCCCTCCCAGATTTTTGGAGGAATGACATTTCTTGACGGGATGGGATTGGAGAAGGAGAATGGGAATTAACTTTATATATCAAAATTTCATTCACATTTTTTATTGATGAAAGGTGAACTAGTTTTATAATGATTCATTAGTGGAATATATAGAGAAAGAAGAGAGTTTGTAGCATAAAATAGAGTGGCGCGATGATTGTTAACGCAAGGTGATAACCAACAGATTCATTAATCCAACCTACAACAATATCAGGTTCCAGAACATTCAATGGAATCAAAATACAAAGTGGGATTCCAGACCACTCAACGGAATCCGAACAAGATATGATTCTAGACCACTCAACGGAATCGCAGAGTAGAAGGGATTCTGGACCACTCAACGAAATCTGAGTGGATACGATTCCGGACCACTCAACGGAATCGAGGAGTACAAGGGATTTCGGACCCCTCAACGAAATCGCACAGTATAAGGAATTTTGGACCACTCAACGAAATCGTAGTGTAAGAGAGATTCTGAACCCCTCAAACGGAATCCAGACGGAGCAAGAAACCAGACCACTCAACGGAACCCCAACAAACTCAGTTTCAAACCACTCAACGAAACTGAGCGGAAGTCCAAGAAACATATCAACAGCTCAAAGAAACAAGACATGAATCAAGTTACACAAGTTACAAAGGCTCAACAAAATGAAACAAAGCACAAGCACTAAATTTAGAGCGGATCAACAAAGCGAGAAATGAAACAATATTGAAGCAACAAATCCCCATGACAATGGGTTAAGGTCCGCTACTAGCCCTCATATTTCACAAACAATTCAACATGCATTTCAAATCACATTTCACAAATATTTCCAATGCACAAGTCAAATCACATTTCATAAAAATAGATCAATGGTTAAATCATAAAATAGATCGATGGCTAAATGAAAAAAAATCACATTTCAATAGAAATCACATTTATAAAATCAAGTCATATCCACAAAAGGATAAATAAGAATCTCAAGGTAATAACCATTACCACATGTATTGAAGTCACTCACTTGGAGTCCGTGCTACGACTTCTAGCACAATTATCGTGGTGTCCACACAAACGTCGCCAAGAACAAATATCAATTATCATCTCAGAACTTTAACGATAAAACCCATAATTTCATGTGCTATACATCCTCCAATACATTGTAGAAGAATTCGGAATGTGTTGACCAAAAGTCAACAGTTGGTCAACTATCAACGGTAGGTCCACAACCTTACGTAACTTGATCCGAAAGATCTACACATCTGATTTTTTATCTGTAACTTCATAAGGTCCTTATTATGATTCTAGAACAACATGTTATAGGTTATAATGTCAAGAAGATCCAGCCTCTATAACGAATCCATCAAAAGTTTTGAAATACCCACTGATGCCTCTTTCCGCAACCCATTTATAACAGAATTATATATCATCAAATTAGTTTTTTCTTCCCCTCACATCAGCTTTTCATAAATCTGAACTGCACTTCCTATGCTCCCTTCTTTGCAGTGCCCATCAATCAAAGTGCCATAGGTGACAGTGTCAGGAAGTAAACCACGAACAAACATGCTGCCCGTCAATTGCTTGGCTGCTGTCAAATTTTTGCTTTTGCACAAATAATCAATCAGGATACTGTGGGAGAAAACATCCTTGATGAGGTTCTTCTCAAGGATGTGGTTATGAAGTCCAACTGCTTCCATCACAAGCCCACTTCTAGAGAGCCCCTTGATGAGGATTGAGTAGGTGAACTGATCAGAGCATATATGCCTATCAATCAAGTCAGAGTCAGACAATAAGGAAAAAGCTTCCTCAGTATCTCCTTCCATGTGAAGCCGATGGATAATTGAATTGTAAACAACAGGATTAGGGGCCAATCCCCTTTCCACCATTCCATCGCACAATCGAAGTGCCAACTCCAAACGCCCCTGTTTTGCATACCCATCTACTAGAGTTGCACAAGTCCTCAAATTGGACTCAACACCTGCCTCGGCCATTTCAGCATGAATTTCTTCTGCAACCGGTAAACCACTAATTTTGCAAAACCCATTAATGATACAATTATTGTAAGTAACTGAATTGGCCGTAACACAGTCCTCCGACATTACCCCCATCTTTCTCAAAACCTTCAAGGCAAGTTCCATATCACCCATCCTGCATGCTCCAGGACCATTTAAAATCATGTTAAAAGTAACAACACTAGGCCAAATTCCACTCTTCAACATCTGATAATATTCCGACATTGCTTCTAGTAACTTGCACTCCTTACAAAGAGCATAAATAACCAAATTGAAAGTATCAACATCTTCAACATACCCATATGAAAGCATTTCCTTATACATCTTCCAAAACCTATCAATCTCATTCAACTTAATTAAATGATTAAGAAAGTTCTTCCATGCGTGAATCAAAACCCAATCCAATCTAAGCTTCTTGATCACCTCATAATCACCATCTATGGCCCCGAACCGAGTACAAGCCCTCACAAGTGCATCAAACACTGCAGGGCTTGAACGACCACAACCTTCACCATAACTAGTAACCAACCCCTCCAAAACAACCAATGGGGGCAAACCCTCTTCCCCCATTAGACTCTCCATAAGAGACAATGCATCATCGTACCTCCTAGAATGGATCAAAACACGAATTAAAGTACAAGAAGATTCCAAAATTGAGGACAACAACTCTGGTTCGTACGAACCCAGTTGTAAAACTCTAAAGCCAACTGCGACGAGTTCCGAAACCCGCTAACAACACGGCTGACTAATGAACTGGTTAGAGTGGGGGATACCTGGTCTAAGAACTTCCATCTCCTCTGTCGAAGATTAACACAAATCATTTTGAAAACAATGTTGTCGGAGTTTGGAGGTGAGAATTGCTTACTCGCGTGAAGACCGCGGCAAATTAGACGGGTTGTTTTTGGGGAGAGAAGAAGCTTGGAACCCAGTTCATCAAATAGCACCGCAGTTTCTGGAACAAACCTTCGGACCCCAAATCCAATGCATCGTCGCGCTTCACTGAGATACTGCGACAAATTGCGATAGGCCACAGAGCTTCTACTTCTACGAACCAAAAAGTAAAAAAAATAAAAAACCAGAGTTTCTCTTTCATTTTTTACTTTTATTTTTAAACCTAGATGTTACTCACTGTTGGGCTTTCTGCAGTAAGTCCAAATAAGAGTGCAACTTGGGTCGGTTCAAGACCAACCGGAGCTTATGAGAGGAGTTTGGTGCGGTTCGAGGGGGTTGAACTGACCCGCTATAGTACAGGAAACTACACGGATCATGCGAAGCGTTGTCATATGATCATATGATGATTTTATCAACAAAACAATGACATAGCGCGGATTTATCGATCCAAATCTAAAGGTTCAATAGTGAGAGTAGATATGAAAAGGGAACGCACAATCGTGGATGCAAATGGGAACGCACAATCGTTTGAGACAAATTATGGACTTGAGAGAGTTATGAGAGAAGTAAGTGGCAATTACCATTTTTCTTGTTTGACTTGCTATTTATAGATTTGAACCATAACAAGCAGTTGGGAATGGACGTTTCATGCCATACTAGGTAGACCTTTAAGATCTACTAGTGATGGTGCAAACCAGTCTCCACAATCCTGCCAGCTAGTGGTCCTAAAAGTCACTGTCGACATGAGCGCAGGCCCGCTAGACACCCAAGGGGAGACTCCAAAGGGTCAACTTCCTGCTACCATTGAGCCGAGCATGGCCAATTGACAGGACATATCATGGGCCTTGAGCACCTTTTGTCACACCCCGATCCTGACATACGTCCAGAATCGACGTGCAACGGTAGACTATGTAGGGGGATGCCAAGAAATACAACCGAAATACTAAAATGAAATTAACAATATTTACAACAACTATGCAATAAGGATTACTCTCACTAGGGACAATGTCAGTAGGCTTCCAAAGGAAAGTCGAAAATAAATACGAGGAAAGATAAGGGTAACCTAACATTCCTAGCTGTCTGGCAACAATATGCTACTCCAGAGGCTCCACATATCAACTAAACCTGCATAATCGCCCCTACACCATGGGAACGGTGCACCCGGTAAATCAACAACCCAGATAAGCCGTGAAACTCGTGTGAGTGACAATAATGCAATGTATGTGATAATATAAAAACGTATCCATCAATCACGGTTTATAAACATAAAATATAAACTCAATACTTTATGAAATCATAATCAAACCACTGAAAATCCCGAAAGAGTCACACACACATCCATCGACTTTTCTATAACAAACCACAAAGATCACAGTCAATAGTTCATACAATACACTAAAAAGTAGGGCTAGAACAACACAGTTCGGTCGAAGCCTATATCTTTGAAGCTGTCTCAAATAATTCAATCCAAGGAACCAATGAATCAAAGGATGCAATTTTGGAACACTCAACAAAATATGATATTTTATTTCTCTAATTTTATCAATTTTTATATAAGATGGGTAGAGAATTTGCATGACTTGGCCGTTGGTGAAAGAGAGTAACTTTTCAAATCTTGTTGTTACAGATTGTTACTTGTTTTTCTAAATAAAAACGATAGTTTTACTCTAAACTACACTAACGAAAGGGAGAAGAGTTTGAACCGGGACACAGTAGGTAAAAGAAGATTCTAATCATCAAGACAATTACCATTTTATTTTAGTTGTTAAGTGACTATTCAACCTGTTGGGTTGCTAATGGGTAATTGTTAAGACACTTTAATTTGATATCACTATAATATACATGTGAGATTGATAGTGGTGATGATGGTGTCAGATGATATTTTAACAACTCAATGAGTTGATTTGCCACCTCTGCTTAAAAGACTATATTGATTTACAACACCTATTTTCAAGAATTATTTTGATCTGATTTTCAATTTCAATGACCATCTTTATCTTTATGAGGTGCCTCAATTTTAGAAACCGGATAAAAACTCTTTATTTATTTATTTTATTGGACAAAAGAAGAAGTGTGGTTGACGCACTTTGCTACTAACTTTCATTATAATCTTAGTTCGGATCATACTTGGCTTGACGCTGTCTCTCTCTCTACTTTTTCATCATATCTTGTTCCTCTTTCCATCCATTGCCTTGCAATGCAAGCAAAGTTCCCATGTAAAGAGAAATCAACCACCACAACCACTGCTACTCTATATAGTAATATACATGATGAAAGAATCTAACGGCCTCAATTTTCCAAGTTTTTCATATATAATAGCTACCGGCCGCTACCGATGATATATGTATATCTTTGAATTGTAAATAATGGGGATCTGTTTCGCGAAGCGGAAGAAATCGACGGCAGATATAGTGCCGCAAAAACAACTGACGACAACAGTCCGACTGTACGGCTCTCCCAGCAGCACAAACTACATCCGATTTGCCCTCAAATACAAGGAGGCGGCTGTCTCACTTCGCTGCGTGGTGGTAGCCAGATCTAACGACGACAACGACGACAACGACGACAACGACGACAACGACGAAAACGACGAAGATTATAGAAACTTGGAGGTGGCGATGGAGGTGGAGGAGGGCGGGTCATCGTCGGATCCAGCTGAGAGGGTTTCAGGGCCACCCAATACTCTGCTGCAGTTGATGGAGGCCAGATTCCCTCATCCGCCGCTTCTTCTTCAAACGGGGTCGTCCTCTGAAACCCAAACGACGTCGCTGGTGGCGGCGGTTGTGAAGCTGACTGAGCTGCAACACAGGAGCCTGGCGTGGCACTTGGAGAGGTTGGTGAGGTGGGTTATGGATCTGTTGAAGCGTCCGGGTAAAGGAAGAGGAGGGGTGGTTGATCCGACGGTGGGGAGTGCTCGGATGGAGTTAAGGAAGCTGGGGAGGAACTACTCGCAGCTTTTGGAGCTGATGTTGGAACACGCTCAGATGGAGGAGAGACTCCTCTTCCCCATCTTCAACTACTGTGATCCAGGTCACATCTTTTTTTCCTTTTTTCAGAAGAATATTTACCAATTAAACTTTTACTTTTTTTTGGTATATATATTTTTAGGATTGCAAAAATAAAGGTATATATGTAGGAATCTTCTATAAATATTTTCGGGCACCTAAACTTCTTGTCATTTGTAAGAATTTTCCATGAATATAATTTTGATGGAGTAAAAAACCATAAGATTATATATGTAAGTGAATATGGCAAGATTTTTCACACATACGCCATACTGTATAATGACATAAAGGGAAAAAGAATAAATTGCCATAAAACTCGTCATTTTCGAAATTTGAATATAATTTTTTTTTATTTACAAGTGAAAAAAATACTACTAGATTGTAATACTAAGTGATATAATAATAAATTATTTTAAAAACCCAGCAAATGTCATAACTTAGCTAAAATGTTGAGTTAAAACAAAGCAACTGTTATTAGCATTCCAAAAATCTCATTCTACACTCCTAACAATCGTATATTTCTTTCTGATTATAAATTTTTTTTAGAGTAAAATGAAAATTTTAAAATGTTAATAACAATTATTATTAAATAAAGTTAAGATGGTAAACTAACCAAATAATTATGCAGGAATCTGTAAAGCTGCGAATGAAGAACACGCAAGGGACCTACCCATCATGAACGGCATCAAAGAAGACATCAAATCCATTGAGGTTCTTGACATTGGGAGTCGTTACTACAAAGAAGCTCTTTCTAACTTTTCTAAGCGCCTCAATTCACTACAGGTGATCCATGTTAACTGCTTCTTGTTATTGTTTTATTAGTGTTATATAGAGCTAACTAGTTAGTAATTTAATATAATATTAATTGCGTGTTTAAATTCATTCCATAATCTTTTTTCATAATTCAAAATATTTATTTTTCTGGATCTTCATTCAAAAATCTTTCTTACAGAATTTTATCCATATCGAAAAGCGTTTCAATATCAAATTGGGACAAAGAAAAAATAGACATGCACAGTGTTGCTAAAAACACAATGAAATGTTTATAACAACAATCAAATAAAATGATTTTTTATTTGGACGAATTTTTGTATGGAGTTCTAAAAAATGAAAGGTTTGGAACTTTGGATGATGAGAGAATATTATACAGTGGGGTCTACGTGATTAGCACTGTATTAAGTCATACAATATAATATTCTACACATAATAATATTACTAAATATATATTTTATTTGGACTTAATATGTAGGAGCGTTATAGACAACACTTTACGGAGGAGGAAAGAGAAGTATTGCCGTACATGGAGGCAGCCGAGCTGAGCAAAGAGCAGCAGCAGAGACTATTGGACGAGTGTTTGGATGTGATGCAACAGTCACACTCATCGCATTTGTTCAATTTTCTCCTTGAAGGGCTACTTCCTTGTGAAGCCATGCACTACTTGGACTTGATCTCCATGTCCACCAACAAACAACGAACAACTTCTCTGCTTCACATGATCATTTAGCTACTTATAACATCTTCCTCGTGCATATTTGTTGATAATTTGTTTTTTTAATTTTTCTTTTTTATGATTATATAGCACGAACAATATTTCATTGAGAAAGTTGGTGAGACTTACATAAACTTGTGCAGTTCGAGACTTACATAGATAACTAGCCACAAACTCAGATATGCCCCCTATCGATCTTGTTGGTCGGTGGTCTACTAAAGCCAAATTGGTGTTGGAGCAATAATAGAAAATATGGAAATAACACAAAAATTCTAATAATAATAATCATAAAAGAAATTCACAATATCAATTATATATGAAATTAATATAAACAACAAATTTTAAGGATTCAGATTGTTTGACGAGAATGATTAGGTGGAATCCTTTCCTGATTTCTCCAGATTATTGTTGCTCCTCAGAGAAGAAACCAACGTCAATGTCAGACTTCCCACCGGAGCTACTGTTCGACATCCTATCAAGGCTTCCGCCCAAGGATTTGATTCGATTCCTCAGCGTTTCCAAAGCTTGGAATGCCATCATCCGCCACCACCACTTCATCAAAGCTCATCTTCAACGCTCCATCCAAACCAATTCCTTTCGCACCATTTTAGTCAGGTCAATTGGCTCCCCCTCATTAGATTATTTTTCATCGGCTGTCAACGGCAGCGAAACGTTCCGGACAGTCGTTAAAATTGAGCGGCCGTTGAAATCCCCTGAGAGGTATCAGATACTGGGGTGCTCGATTCATGGAGTGGTTTGCATTTGCAATAGTCTCCGTACGAATGTCGCTTTGTGGAACCCGTCAATTCAAAAGTTTAAGATGATTCCCCTCCCAGCCATTGAGCAGCAGCAGCCATCATCAGATTTACATATATCCCTAGGGTTCGGGTATGATTCAGTTTATGATGACTTTAAACATTTGCGAATTGCGGAGCTTAGTAAGGGAGTCTTTGTGAGTTCTGAGGATAGTATTTATAATATAGCCTCATATTGAACTCATGGAAAAGGATCAAGAACTTGCCTCGCAATGATTTTAGTACACTGAATGTGTATGACACGGCGCTGGAGTTTTTAAATGGTGCTCTGTGTTGGCTAATGCCGAACAGATTAGATATGTATCGATTCATAATTCTGACCCTTGATCTTGCTACTGAAAAGTATCGGGAGTTTGACACCCCGGTGGATGAGGATTACAGTACCGTCATGGAGTTGGAGGTTTTAGTGGGCTCTCTATGTGTTTATGTTCATGATTGGGACACCGGAAATGATGTTTGGATTATGAAGGATTTTGGAGGACCTTGGACCCTTCTGTATTCTATTAAAAAGGAAACTATGACTTGGTTGCTTAACTATTGCCCACCTTTGGTCTTTTCAAAGAACGGTGAAATGGTTCTTTTGAAGGAGGACGAGGAAGCATTTGTTTGGTTTGATTTAAAGGGAAAAATTGGATACCAAGATAATATTTGCGGTCTGCCAGTTCGCTTTGATGCAAAGATTTGCGAGGGCAGCCTTTGTCTTATTGATGGTGATCCCGTGATTGGTTGGAGGCAGTAGTTCTCTTCTACCTCTAATTTCAACCAGTGAAGGGATAAATTTTTTATTGTGACGGGAGCACAAGACGTGTTTTTATGTAAGTAGTGAAAAATTTTATTTTTTAAATTATTAACTTTTTAACACACATATCTCACCATTTGTATAGTGACACGTGATGTACCAACTCGTGTGTTGGTTACACTAAAAAATCTCTCACAAGGGTTTGTAGAGGTACTCAAAGCAACAAAAGATGACTTTAATTACGGTGGAAGGTGGGTAATTGGCTTGATAGGTTGAAATACAAGTACGTGAACTTATGTGCCTTGCTATGTACGCTTATTGATCTCTCATCTTTTGGCTAAGTGTTTTTCCTTTATTGTAACAGTATTAACTAGATTGTTTGCTAGTTGTCAGAATTGTTTCAAATCAATCGTTACCTTTCTCGTATGTTTGGTTGGTTGGTTTTCTTCTTGTGTCTGAATAACTGATGATGTGCTGCAATTTCCTGGCATCCGATTGACCGTGTTCCATGGTCTTTTCTCTTGATGTTTGTCCTGTTTCTGTTGGGAGCTTTGTAAGCATATTAATATTCGGAGGACAATTAACCATTTACGGATCAAATTAATGACATGCTTCAGATTCCCTTTTGAAAAAGGAACACACATTTTTCGTGCAACCTTGCTGCAAGGCCTTGAACATGCAACGGAACATGAATGTATGATGTTTTCTTGTTTGTCTCTTTTTGAGGGAGGACTGTCGTAGGTTTTTCTTTTAATTCGTTTACAGCACTTCCACCTCTAACAACCCACTCCACCCCACCCAATAGGTTGGCCCAACGTGGAAGCCAGCTTTAAGGTCAGCACATAATAGATTGAGCAAGAGACCGGCTTACATGACGCCAGACTGGCGTCAGCTATGTGAATTTCCTTTTTTTTTTACCGTTGGCATGTGGGATTCAGGGTGCGCATTCAAGTGTTAAAAAAAGTCAGAATCTTAAGGGCCACGTGTCCACATTTAGGCTGTTGGATTTCATTTTAAAATAAAAGATTTACACACACACACACACACACACTTCAACCATTTTCACAAAAATTGTATTTTCGGAAATGACACGTGGCATGACAAGATTGATTAAAATTTCTATCCGAAATTTAAAATATTTTTTTTAATTATTTTATAAAATTTAATATGGATTGACTAGACTTTTGCCCAGCTCATTTTTTAGGAGTAGAGATGTACTTGGCCAATTACTGTTCATTGGAGTCAATTACTATTCATTTGGGTGGATTAAATGGACTTTGGGCCAACTCATTTTTTAGGGATGAAGTTGCTCTTAATCGGTAGTAGACACATTTTCACTCATTTTGCACTCTTGCTTTCTTTTGTACCTCAATTTTCTTTTAATTCGTTTAATCCGTAGGCCATAAATAACAAGCATGTGCAACAGAAAATCATTGTGTTGAATTCAGTTACATAATTCACTCATTTATAATGAAATCCTTCTCTTCAAAATAGGAAGAAAATAAAGTTTATAACGAAATCATTCTCTTCAAAAAGGAAGAAAAGAAAGTGGTGATTGGCAATACAAAAACAGAGCCGTGATAGTGGTTAATATGTTAAGAATTAATTCCACATTAAGAAAAAGAGAGATTTGCATGTGCTTAAAAGTAGTTGGGCTACTCCCTCTATTGCCGATTGATTTTATGGTGGAACCTGTTCGCTCCCTAAATCCGCCATGGGGCCTTGCGGGCAAGTCGGGGATTTACTGCACATACGAGATTGGTGGGTGCGGGCGTGCCACTACTAGATGCCGCTAGTAGACGGGATTTGAATGATTGAGGTTGCGCCTTTTGACTTCAAATCAAGAGATTGTGCCATTTGAGTGGGAGTTGCTCAAATCAAGGTTCTTTCTTTGCCTTAAAAATAAGGACTTTACTTATATGGAGAGATAGAACAATATGTAAATGACAAGGTTGCTTGGAAATATAAATGACAAGGGAAAGTGGCTAATATTGCAGATTGCTTGTAATTTATATGACTGGAAATGAGTACATAACAGCTACAAATGAGATCAATACCGCAAGTGAGCAGCAGAGCTAATAAGCTAGATAAAAGAAGGCTTTTGGCAAATCTGGTTTGAGCAGAGTTTGTGCTTTTGTTTGTTTGTTTGAGTGTCCATAATCCTTGTGCATCTGCTCCCTTTTATAGAGGTTTGGAGGAAACCCTCCTGCTGAGGTTTTGTATCTGCCCGAAAGAAGCTTGGGCAGCTTGTATTCCATTGCTTTAGACAGCTTGCATGCTTTTCACTTGCCAACTTGTATGGAGAAATAATATTAAAAGGGGAACTTGCATTTCCACCACAAGCTTTCATCACATGTTTTCCCACTTGTAATAAACTAATCAATTAAAAGAAGTAAGTTGGCAAATTGGCTTCTTTCATCACACATTCTTGCCCGAAAGTATGCATGGTGTCCTTCCATCCACTTGCATGAAAAAGCATGCACTTGTCTTGATTAAACAATTCCCTTGGCAAACCTCCACCACCCAAACAAATAGGAGAAATAATATTATAGTGCCAAACCCTCCACTTGCAACTAAATATCTTTCCAAGTTAGTCTTCTTGCATATTAATCCTCCAAATACCATATTTTACCCAAATTGCCCAAATAAGTAAAATGGGTATATTTTAGGTGTAAACAGTGCCCCCCAAGTTTTACAAATTTGAGCAAAGTTTGTGAAACTTACAACCCTAATGCTGCCAGGATTGATGTCGAAGGAAGAGGCACGTCTACCTCTTCGGTCCTTCTGTCGTTGACAAACTTTGGAAAGAGGAGCAAGGCAATTGGTATTGCAACTAGCATTGGAAAAAATGTTGTCTAACTTGTGCATCCTTCTCGTTGATACCAAAAAACATAGGAGCATCTTCACTGGTTACCGAGATAGTAAACTAGAAAAATGCCCGAAGTCGGGCAAACTGGAAAAGAGAGTTAAGAGAGAAATAAACTGGGCAACTATTCTTTTTTGTCTTTTTCTTTTGGCCTCTTTTCATATAATATATAATATAATATAACTATATATATATATATATATATATATCTCTGGAGCCCTTTAGGGCAAAGTGAAAGAAAGAGGAAAAGAAAGAGACAAGGAGAAAGAGGAAAAAAGGAAAAGAGAGAAGAATGAGAGAAAGATAGGGACAGCCACTTGGGCTTTTGGGAAGAAAAGTTGACTGGCCTACCCTATAATATAATCTATCATATATTATATAGATATACAGCCCATTCGGGCAGAGCAAAGAAAGCAGACTTCGACAGAGATACAGAAAAAGAGAAAGAAATAATAAAATAAAAAAGAAAGAGATGCCCTTTCGGGTAAGAAAGGGACAGAAGAGATAAGGAATAGGAAAAGAGAGAGAAAGAGAAAGAAATAATAAGAGAGGGACCTTTTGTCAGGCAACAGAGCAATTTTTCTTTCTCAGTCTTTAGGCAATATCGGGTTAAACGAAGCTGATTTTCCAAACTTGGAATCACAGGCTACCTCCGTGGAGTTTGCTGCAAGAGCAATGGACTTTTGCTGGGTATGAGGATCCTATCTTGTCAACAGAAGAAGTCACCAGTAGCAGGGGCTTTGTTGTGCCATCTTTATCGCAGCAATGTTCGAATGCAATGGTCCCAACAAGAGCATTGAAATCCTCTAGCAACTTCCCCACTCTAATCACATTCCAGGGGTCCCTATACTGCTCTCTCATTTTATAATCAAATGAAAAACTAGTACAGAATACTAGTCCGACCTTGCGCCGGAGTCCTCGCCATCAGTTCTTTCTACAGAGGCGCGTCACCCGATGCGTACCCATTCCAGGCCATAAACTGATCGATTCTCGAATAGAAGAGCCAACATCGATGGGTGCGAACTGTCATGGGGCGAAGTTATGATGGAAACAACATGGATTTGGCTGAGAGGGGTCGGACGTTTGAGAAACTGCGGATGTTATGTTGGTGGTTGAATGATAGCTGACATGGTTCCCTCACTCCGACTTCTGTGCATCGAGAAATCCTGCTTTGAGGTTCATAAGTCTGCTTCCCAGATCAAGGTAGTGATGCTGACTATGCACTATTACTTTTGTTCCGCTCGGAGAGAGGTGGTCATGTTTGACCGATCTGCAGAATCCTTCAGAGAGCTGGACTTGATTTACTGCCGGTTGTAGCACATCAAATGGGGAAGAAGTCCTTCCAGACTGATGGCTTACCAGGAGTTGTAGTTCACCGCAAGTTGACCAAGATATTTTGCCGTTGAGATTTTGTTGAAGCACAGATCCAGAATAGTCAGTGGTATTATTTCCAGTGACCGGGAGTGGCAACCACCACATCTGCTCCTTGATCAGTATCTCTCAGTTGTGGACCCTTTGGAGCTTCTTCATACGAACGCACAAGACATCTTCGACAACTTTCCAAACTTGACTGCCTCCTTTTGAATCCGTTTTGCCAGCTCCCTAGTTTGATGATAACATCAACACAGTTGGAAATGGAAGGAGTGAGCGGGGCTGTACTAGACTTTGATCCGCTGTTTGATGTTCTTTGCCCGAGCTGCGGTTCCAAAACACCAACCATGGATTCGTTTTTGGAGTAATAACACCACCTCGGGCTCATGGGATTTTGCAACAACCCCGCTGGCGGAAACATTGCTGGAATTAAGTTCGTTATCACTTCCATCATGATGTTGCAGCGTAGGTTTTGGCTGGCTTTTGTTGTCTTCTTCTTCCCGCGAACTCCGGCATACTGGAGAAGTGCCTATCGTATTCTTCCTTTGCTTTGTAGGCGGCATATTGGGCGGCCATGGCTTGCATCTTGTCAACCTTGCCCACTTCATGCTGTAGAAGCCTGCCCTACGTTTAGACAGTCTGGTATTTACAAGAAGTTTCAGTGCTCTCCTTCGAACCTTTAATTCTTTTGTAAGCAGCTTGGTAACACGTCATTGAAGCTACAACGGTCATGGCAAGAACACTTCAGATATGTTTGCCAGATTAAACATGGGGCCCCACGTTTGATTGACAACATCGAGCAAGATAAAATGTCCTGCTCATCGGGCAAGATTATAGCTCTCTCGGGCAGCAGCAATATACTTTCATCAAGCATTCGGGCAAACTGCAAAAACAATTCTGCACCCACCATCCAACCTCCACGGTTTAATCGTAGCCTCCAATGGTAGTCGTCGAAGTAGCCCGACCCTTGGTTGTAGGAGCTGGTGAGAGTTAGGGAGACATGCAGAGTCTGTTGGTGGTGAGCAGGGAAGACGTCACTTCCGTCGGGCATGGTTATGGTGGTCTCATCGGGCACCACCAATCGGGCAAGATAACCCCCTGCTCTTTTGCAATAGCCATTGAGAAGCTGTCTGATAGATTTTTGCACAGGAAAGCCATGATTTGGCTTTTTATAAAACCTCCAATTCCAAGATTCTGGGTGAGATTTGTGGAAAATGTAGTTTTATTGGATGGTTTTGGGTTCGGGCTAAATACACCCATTGGATAAGAGAAAAGTGGAAAGAAGGGTAAAAATGGCTACTCACAAACTGCCCAACTCTTTGATATTTTCTGTAAAGTTCCCAGCAAGAAAACAAAAAGGGAAAGAAAGCAAGAAAAAGCATGAAAGCAAAATGTTTTTGTAATTTTTAATTTTTATATCTTTTTCTTTGTAACAGCACAAGAACACACAAAGAAAACAGAGTCCTTTCAAATACTATAATATTAATATATATACACATAAAGCCCTTTTCGGGCAAAGTACATAATATAATATAATAATATAATAATATAATATAATATAAGACACATAGATATAAAAGGCCCATTCGGGCAACACTTTTATTATATAAAATATATATATCAAAAAACTATATATATAGCCCTTTCGGGCAACATTTTACAAAACAAATTATAATACTATATATATATATATATATATATATATATATATATATATATATAATCTCCATCCCCCTACTATAACATATATGTACATACAGCCGTTGTCGGGCAAAACACTTTTATCATATAATATAATAAATATAGACACATAGATATAAAAGTGTTTTGGGCAGCAGAAAGATAGGTGAGAGAGAGATAGGAAGGAAAAGAAAGGAAGAAAGAAAGAAAGAAAGAAAAAAAAAAAGGAAAGAGAAGGAAAAGGAGGAGAATGGTACTGGAGAAAGTGCACAAAAGAATAACACAAAAGAAAGCCATTCGGGCAAATTGGATGAAGCCCTTTGGCTGCTCAATTGTTATTCTTCTCTCAACACTCAAATCTTTTTCTCTTTTTAAAATTGAGTGTAGAGAGATCATACCCATCATTTAAATTGGCCATGCCATATAGCTTGGGAACCATAGGAGGTGGCCATTCATGCTTGATCCCAAGCTTTGTCCTCCTTGAGATCTCGATGCGGACAACATGCTTGTGTTGGCGGGGAAGAGTGTAGGAGCTATTTTCTTCTTCTTCGGGCTCCACATGAGGTGTGGGCTCATGCCCCCCGAGCGTTGGTGTTTGGCCTACAACGGCTTGGACTTCTACAACCATATCCATTTTCATGGATTTTTCCTTGGGTGGGGCCATTGTTTGGCCTTCATCAACATGTATGATCTGTTCTTCCTTGGTTGTAGTAGGGTGAGTGTGCTTTGTAGAGGGGATTTGACACATTTGATCTATCAACTTTCCCAAAGTTTCTCCAAAAGTTGTATAGCTTTCCTCCACCCTTTTAAAACACTGAGTGACCTCCTCACCATACTCGATGCTTGCCACATGGAGTTTGGACATCTTCTCTATTTTGCCCACATCCTCTTTGTAGAGCCTTTCATCCGGATGATCATGAGTTGGCATCTCATATATTGGCTCTATGTACTCATTGGAAGCCTTTTGATACTCAAAGCCATTTGTTGGCCTATCATAGTATTCATGAATATGATTGTCTTCAAAAGAATAATAACCTTCATCATAGCCATAAGTTGGCCAATCTGTAAGATTATTATTTATTTGATGGCCATTAGTTGGCCGACAATCATGTTCCATGGGACTTGAGTACTCTTCAGCCATGTACCCATAAGTTGGCAACTCATAGGTTGGCTTTATGTGATAGCCATAGCTTGGGCGCTCTTCCACACCGTCATCCTCCAAAAAATCATGAACATAAGGATTGTTCATGATCTAACTTCATATAAGGGTCCCACCGAGCGTGCCAAAATATGTTCGCTCCCTAAATCCGCCATGGGGCCTTGCGGGCAAGTCGGGGATTTACTGCACATACGAGATTGGTGGGTGCGGGCGTGCCACTACTAGATGCCGCTAGTAGACGGGATTTGAATGATTGAGGTTGCGCCTTTTGACTTCAAATCAAGAGATTGTGCCATTTGAGTGGGAGTTGCTCAAATCAAGGTTCTTTCTTTGCCTTAAAAATAAGGACTTTACTTATATGGAGAGATAGAACAATATGTAAATGACAAGGTTGCTTGGAAATATAAATGACAAGGGAAAGTGGCTAATATTGCAGATTGCTTGTAATTTATATGACTGGAAATGAGTACATAACAGCTACAAATGAGATCAATACCGCAAGTGAGCAGCAGAGCTAATAAGCTAGATAAAAGAAGGCTTTTGGCAAATCTGGTTTGAGCAGAGTTTGTGCTTTTGTTTGTTTGTTTGAGTGTCCATAATCCTTGTGCATCTGCTCCCTTTTATAGAGGTTTGGAGGAAACCCTCCTGCTGAGGTTTTGTATCTGCCCGAAAGAAGCTTGGGCAGCTTGTATTCCATTGCTTTAGACAGCTTGCATGCTTTTCACTTGCCAACTTGTATGGAGAAATAATATTAAAAGGGGAACTTGCATTTCCACCACAAGCTTTCATCACATGTTTTCCCACTTGTAATAAACTAATCAATTAAAAGAAGTAAGTTGGCAAATTGGCTTCTTTCATCACACATTCTTGCCCGAAAGTATGCATGGTGTCCTTCCATCCACTTGCATGAAAAAGCATGCACTTGTCTTGATTAAACAATTCCCTTGGCAAACCTCCACCACCCAAACAAATAGGAGAAATAATATTATAGTGCCAAACCCTCCACTTGCAACTAAATATCTTTCCAAGTTAGTCTTCTTGCATATTAATCCTCCAAATACCATATTTTACCCAAATTGCCCAAATAAGTAAAATGGGTATATTTTAGGTGTAAACAGAACCTCAATTTATTCGTAATAGAATGCTATGATCACACAAAACCGCCCTCGCCTCACCTCGCGTCGCCTTGCCGCGTCATTCCTTGCATTGCAACACCATTTGTTGGTAGACATGCAAAGGAGGAGAGGCCATGTAGTCACCCTTCCCCAAAATCTGTTTTACGTTCGAAACATAAAATAACTTGTGCAAACAGTATCTATGGAAAGTGAGTGAAAACTTGTGCAGCAACTCGAGATGGTTTGAGGGCAGTCAAAACTTGTTAAAATGCAGCTAAAGATGGTGACTCTTCCAAACTGTTCCAGTATCTGTTCAACCATGTCGCTGACTCGCTTGATCTTTAGGTAGTGGTAGACCATGGGATTTTCGGGGCTGGCGGGTTTCTGGATGGAAATTGCTGAGAAACATTGTATTCATCTCAATGGCTTGGTAAATAAAATTGAACTCTTCAGTGCTTCATATGTCCATACTATATATATATATATATATATGAGTGTGTATATAGGAGAGATCCTATTTTTTGTCAAAATATCTATGGAGATATATTAAAAACAAGAAAAAGAGAAGAGAAAAGAGAGATACGAAAGAATAGCTTTCTTATCTGTTTATAAATAAAGAAAAAGAGAAAATAAAAATGAAAGTCCGTACTTGTGGGTGTGACACGCCTCGACCCTGATATTCCCTGAATACCAGGATATACACGTGCTGGCCGACACCTGAAGGTGACGAAAGCCATTAATTGATACAAAAGCTAAGAATAAGAAATAAATAAGGGTTATGAATTTAAAATACAATGAAATAATAATTTAGGAACGTGCTCAGAACATACAACTAAACCTATTCACTAAAAAGAATTAAGATAAAATTGAATGAATAAAGAAGTGGGTCCTACATAAAGAGGATTCAAAGATACTGCTGCGGAAGTGTCCTGACGCGGGGATTAGGTGCCTTAATCCTAAGTCCTGAATGGGGGCGCAAAACAAAGGTGAGTGGACCAAGTTCATATATACAATAATAATAAAACAGTTATCAAGATACCAACCCCCGCAGTTTAATAATGAAAACTACTAGCATAATAAGTTATGGATTTAATCAAAATCCTATCGTCATCCATCGGATAGTCTACCAGTTCATGGTTTTTATATAAATACGATATATCAAAATATAGCTCAATATAGGCTAACAATTTATTCCTCACAAACACACGAGATGAAACCAATATATTTAGTAAACAGGCTTGATATAAATCAAATCATAAATTCGTAGGCATGCTAATCATTTATGCAATTAAACTATAAAATCATGTAAATTTAGAAGGAGTCCACTCACAGAACTCAGCCGCCAAAAGCTGCGCTACTAGCGAAGACGGAAACGTCACAATAATTGCCCCTAAGCACATGAATGACTCAATTAATAAAACTATATAATAGCAATTGAATTTGGGAAAACGGACATTGGAAACGGATTCAGAACGTCGAATTACCCTAAGAAGGGTCCCGGACGAAAAGCCAAAAAAGTCAACTCTACAGTCAACGTTGATCGGGGGTCAACGGTCAAATTAGGTCTAATGGGTTTTAGGCTTGAAATCCGAATTAGGGTTTAGGTTAAATATGATTAGGATCTATTGGGTTTTGAGTTTAGGATCCTAAGGTTTTTGGTTTAAAAGGGTTAGGGTTTAAAATGGGTGGTTTTGGGCTTAAGCCCAAACCCACACACAACACACACACACACAGCCCATACACACCCACAAGGCACGGCCCGCAGGCCTAGTTACCAACAACTGGGCTTTAAGCCCCAAATAAAAGGAAAGGCCCTAAGGCCCAGTGGGTCAACCAAATAAATAAAGGAAATAAAATTTATAATTGGGTTGGGTTTTGGTGTTTCTGGGCTGGTCCAAACACGGGCCTAAGGCCCGGGGTGCTTTGGGTGGCCTGAAGGGCCTGCGTGGTGATCGGAGGAGAAGGCTGGAAATTCGGCTGGAAATTCATACCCACTTTAAATGGCCATAACTTTATCAATACTTAACGAAATCAAGTGAAACAAGAACGAAAGTTTTAGCCCTCGAAGATACGAAGAGAATGGTACCTCACACGACATCTAACTTGTCGTGGTTTGGCCGTAAAATGCCTAGAAAGCCTCAGAGGTCGCCAGAAACTGGGTAAGATTCAAATGAGTATAACTTCTTCATTACTCAACGAAATTGAGTGAAACAAAAAAGGAAAGTTGTACTACTCGACGAGACGAAGAGATTGATACCTTGCACGCCGGCCAACTCGCCCTGGTTTGGCCGGAAATGGCCTCGAAAGTGGCGGGTACCTCGCCGGAAATCTGGGGAAGTCTCCCCGACGTATTTTCGTGTCCAAACCTTCATCAAAATCACATTTTAACAACCACTAAGCCTTCTAGACTACTAGGAAGGAAGATTGAAGGGTGTTTTCGACTTACCTCGTCGGAATTCAAGTGCACCGTGACTGTGCACAGTGTGAAGAAGAGAGAGAGTGAGCTCGGAGAGGTGCAAGAGAGAAGGGAGGATCTGAGTGATGGTGATGGGTGCTGTCGTCTTCATTGATGTGGTGTGGAAGTGAGGGTTTGCAGGGAGGAAGGACACGGGTGAGAGGGAGAGAAGAGGGGAGAGAGCTAAAGGAGAGAAAGAGAGGCCGGGGGACAAAATAAAAGGGATGGGCCCCTTGGGCTCATCAATATAGGTCCAAAAACCATTTTTAAATAAAAAAAAGGGATTGGGGTGTTTCAGGGTGTCAATAACTTCTTCAAGTATCTCTAATACAAATGATTTTGCGGCACTAATATAGTTATTAACATGAAAATTGAAAATCTAATACATGTTTCAGCAAATTTCTCAAATATTTCTAAGATATATATTGTGAGTCCCTACTATCACAACAAATGGTTTTGAAGTACTAAGACTTATTAATCTATCTTGTTGTGTCTACACCATTTGTTCCTTTCTATTAATCTTAGGTTAAAGTTTTATAACTTTAATTAATATTCGAAATAATTTTATAAGTTAATATCCGACGTTGATTTCATTATAATGTTAATATAAATTGAACCCTTAAAAACGGATACCATCACCCAAATACCTCCATAGAGAAAGAAAAAAAAATACCTTCATAAATCCCAAACACTTTCTTTTCCCAATATTTTGAAAAAATAAAAATAAAATGAACATGTTTATCTTGTTATTCAAATAAAAGGTGAAAAAATAATTATAAACAAAAACCTGTTTTAACTGTCAACAAGTTTCTCACTTATCTCAACTCTCAGTGAATTTTATGTACCGTTTAAGAATTTTCTCTCATACTGTTATTCATCCATTTCTCACTTATAACTCATAAAGACAATATGTTTTTTTGTACAGTTTAAGAATCTTCCTCCTACTGTTATTCATACATATGCTCAGTCAGTTTTCTGTACCGTTTAAGTTTTCTCTCAACTTCCAATTTTCAGAAAGACATGCTCAATTTTCTACAATTTAAGGATTTGCTCTCCTACTACTATTCATCCATTTTTCACTTATCTCAACTTTCAGTGAACTTCAAAAAGGTTTTATGTACCGTTTAAGAATTTTTGTTCTCCTACTTTTATTCATCCATTCTCTCTTTATCTCAACTTCTAGTCAACTTAAAAAAGACATACTTAGTCAGTTTTCTGTATAGTTTAAAACTTTACTTTCTTGGTGTTATTCGTCCATTACGATTCATCTCTGAGTTAAATATCCGACGTGAATCTACTATGTCATTGTATTTCGGATTTAATAAAAAAAAAATGAAAAATGAGGAAGCAGAACTGGAATTTTGCTCCTCTTCGATTGCAACCTGAGCAAGAAAGCAAACAAAGTTGCAAGCCAACGGTGTATTAGAGATTTAAACAGTGAGGCTAGCCATCCATGTACACTATATCTCCCGTTCACCATGCCAAGTATTCAAGTCCTAATCCTCCACAAGCCACGTTTCAGTCATGTCTAAAGTACCACCACCGTCACGGGTTATGGTTTCTCAAACTCACCAGCCGAATTAAAAAAAAAAAAAAAAAAACAGGATAAAAATCCTCGATTCTTCTCAAAAAAATCTCACAATGTCGAACTCGGAGATGGTTGCTGGTAGTAGCAGTGTTGGGGTTGCGGAGAGAAGCAGGCGAAGCGGCCAGCGCAGAGAAGCTCGAGGAAGGGTTGCATGAGGGGGAAAGGAGGGCCAGAGAACGCTATGTGCACTTACAAGGGCGTCAGGCAAAGAACGTGGGGCAAATGGGTGGTGGAAATCCGCGAGCCCCACCGCAGAGCCCGGCTCTGGCTCGGGACTTTCGACACCTCCTATGAGGCTGCTCTGGCTTATGATGCTGCCGCGGCGGCGGCCTGGAAGCTCTACGGTTCCCAGGCGAAGCTCAATTAGCCATATAGCCATCATCAATTGAACCAGCACGGCCTGCAGCATCAAGTATTTCCCTCGTCGGCCAATCCTGGCGTGCCACCTCAAATTTCGAACCAAACCCTTGTGCAGAACAATCTGTCAGGTACTCGGACTAATCCTGCATGTTATGCTGCTCCTGTGAAATATATTGCAGTACCTGTTATTTGCAATAATTATGCGAATGTGAAGGTGGATCAGCCGGAGCCGGGGGGCATGAAAGTGGAGGAGAATATGAGTAGTGGTGTGAACAATGAAGGCATGGATGGGATATTCTGGGGGAAAATGAGAGAGAGCTTTCCGGTGTTTGATGACTCGATATGGACGGAGGCAGCCATGTCGCTTGATCTTCCAGTGGTGGCAGATCAAGGGATTTTCGGCGGCGGTTTCACGGATGGAAATTGCTGGGAAACATTGCCTTCGTCTCAGTGGTGCATGATGTAAATCAAACTTGAAGGGAAGGTATAGAGATCAAAAGTGGTGACTTGGTAAATAAAGTTGCACAAGGTACAGTGCTTCATATGTCATAGCATATATATATATAGTAGGGTGTGTATATATGTATACAGTACAAATAAATGGAAGTGTGTATAAATATCTAAAGGGCTGAAGGTTTGCTGCCTTAATCTTTTTTATTTTTAGTTTTAATTTCAGGAGTGTACTAAGAAAACGTAATGTGCAGGATATTGTAAAAGAGTCGGAGCTTGCAAGGTTTCTTGTATACATAACAATGTTATGTGATGTGTTAACTAATTTAATCTAATTTGAGGCATCGATCTTTTTCGTTTGTCTATATTAATCAAGCGAGCCTTTTGAATTCTAAGTTAACCAGAAGAGCTTTTTGAGTTTGAGTTAGCATAAGCACAATGGTTAATTATGTGAATGATTTTTGTTCTAATGTTTGTGAGTTATCTAATTCAATCTAATCCAAGGGACCATATGAGTCATCTGAATTAGCTGTTGCACAACAGTTGGACTACTTCGCCTATTTCGTCTTATTATGGGATTTAATTCGTTTCTTTTCCTGGTTTGATTCCAAATTTTGATGGATGTTTTCTAGTATCATCATCAGGATGTGGAGGATTTATCTTCCTATACCTCTTGGGAAGTTTAAGGTTTGAGCTTAATTATCCGTACAACATTTGAGACATTATTTCATCTCTCTCTGTTTTCAATATGTTAATTTGTCCTCTCATTCACCAAGCATCATGTATTTTTGTCAATGTTGGTATTTATTGCCAATTCTGCAAGTGCACTTAATTATTTAATTATTGATTTAACAAAAAAAAATTATTTAATTATTGCAACTGGAGTTGACGAGTCATAATATTATTCTTTATCATATTTGAAGTGTGTCAAAAGGTATAGTAGTTCGACGATTGAGTTCTGATATATAGTTTTGTTCATCCATCTTTCATTCCTTATGCCAGACTAAGCCTTGATGCGTGGTTTCTTATGCTACAGAACTTTGTTTCTTTTTTTGTCTTAAGCATGTACTAGTTATTTACTTCATAATAAATGAGACACTTTTTTTTCTCCATTTGTACAGTCATGCTTTTTTTATCCCTTATTTTTCTTTTAATTCGTTTTGTATGTATGCCAGACACACATTTTTCTCTTTTTGCACTCTTATTTTGTTTTTATCCCTTAATTTTTTTTTAATTCGTTTAATCTATAGCCTATAAATAAACAAGGGTGTGAAGCAGCAGAAAAATGGTGTGTTGAATTCACTTATGTACTTCATTTATAATGAACTCCTCTTCAAAAAAGGCAGAAAAGAAAGTAACCCAACTATTCACAAGCAATTGGTTTCTTGTGATCATTGGAGAAACCGCCCTCGCCTTGTCTTGCCGCATCATTCCTTGCATTGCAACACCATTTGTTGGTAGACATGCCAAGGAGGCGAGGCTATGTAATCACCCTCCCAAAATCTCTTTTACATTTGAATTTAGATATAAAACAACTTATGCAAACACTAGGTATGTCAGGTGAGTGAAAACTTGTGCAGCAACTCTACATGGTTTGAGGGCAGTCAAAACTTGTCAAAGTGCAGCTAACGATGGAAAGCTAACGATGGTGACTCTTCCAAACTGTTTCAATTTCTGTTCTTGAATGATGTTGCTTGATCTTCCGGTGGTGGAAGACCGTGGCATTTTCGGCGCCAGCCGGTTCGTGGATGGAAATTGCTAGTAACATTGCATTCGTCTCAATGGTGCACGTAAATCAAAACTGAAGGTGTAAAGTAAAGTTGAACTCTTCATTGCTTCATACGAGCATACTATATATTATATACGTACGGAAATGTAGGGGGGGTTTTATAGTACAAAATATAAAAATATATATATGTGTGTGGAGAGAGGTGTGTATGAATAAGTATAGGGCTACGGCGCTGGATGGGGTTTGGAGAAAGGTGTGTATGAATATGTATAGGGCTGCGGAGCTGCGTGGGGTTTTCTGCGGTGTGTATGAATATGTGCAGGGTATTGTAAATGAGTCGAAGCTTGCAAGGGGTTTGTTGCAAGTGCTATTGTCCTTGTGTATGCATTGTAATCTAATTAGAGCTGCACACTAAGTTTATCACGTGTGACATGCCCCGACCCTGATATTCTTCGAATATCAGGATAGACACGTGCTGGCCGACACTCAAGGTGACGAAAGCCATTAATTGATTATAAGAGTAATGATTAGAAGAAAACATTCATAAATAACGTCAGAATTTAAGAGTAGTTAACAACATTCACGGAAACATCTAGAATGAACCATACACAGTCTAAACCAGATTTACAAAAAGAAAGAACATTACAAGATATCACACAAGTGGGTGATGGAGTGCTACTGGTAGGGGAATGCCTCGTACGTCCAGTTGTAGTCCTCGTTTCTATGACCTGAATGGGGGCGCAAAACAAAGGTGAGTGGACCAAGTGCATATGTACGATAATAATGAAACAGTTATCACTCCTAACCCATTATTTATGTACTGAGGAGCGAGCCCTTATTCTATAAAAGGGACTCCCTCACCATCATTAGAGAGCATCGCCGCCTGCTGAGCAACCGCCTTGCCACGAGCATCACTCTTAACCCATTATGTATGTACTGAGGAGCGAGTCCTTATTCTATAAAAAGGACTCCCTCACTTTCATTAGAAAGCACCCATTATTCATGTACTGAGGAGCGAGCCCTTATTTTATAAAAGGGACTCCCTCACCATCATTAGAGAGCATCGCCGCTTGCTAAGCAATCGCCTCGCCGCAAGCATCACTCCTAACCCATTATTTATGTACTGATGAGAGAGCTCTTATTCTATAAAAGGGACTCCCTCACTTTCATTAGAAAGCATCGCCGCCTGCTGAGCAACCGCCTCGCCGCAAGCATCACTTCTAACCCATTATTTATGTACTGAGGAGCGAGCCCTTATTCTATAAAAGGGACTCCCTCACCATCATTAGAAAGCATTGCTACCAGTTGAGCAACCGCCTCGCCGCGAGCATCACTCATAACCCATCACTTATGTATTAAGGAGCGAGTCCTTATTCTATAAAAGGGACTCCCTCACCTTTAAACGTCACAAACCGAGCCAACCAAGGCAACATAAGCCACAAGCAGAGCAGCCTCGCAACATGTGCTACTTCTAGTTGAGCATCATTTCACTTTGAGCACCGCCTTATATCAAGTATCAGTTCAAGACGACGTCTAGTTACTTCGGCCCACATATGGACTGAATTTCAAGTCTCCAGCCAAAAGACTCTCTTGACTGAAGACTTAGGGGACTACTGTTTGTACCATACTTAGGGCCTCCGTATTTAGATCTCATATAAATACTCGGGGGACTCAAATGTAATTATGTAAGGAAGGGGCAAATATGTAATAAGTGATGAGCCCTTATTCTGTAAAATGACCCATCACTCTCCTCATTAGGGGAGGCCAATTCCTAAGTCATACCATCACCCTCTCAGAGCTCTCATCCTCACAGAAAAGCTCTCTCTCTCCCTCTTCAACATCTCAGAGAAATACAATAATCAGTGTGGACGTAGCCCAAACATTGGGGTGAACCACGATACATCTTGTGTTATTTACATTTCTTGCAGATTCACGGTCGGATTTACGTTGTTCCAAGACCTCCGATTTTGTGCATCAACAATATTAATAACAATCATATTCAACATCATTCCACAATCACCTCAAGTAACCCATTCCATGAATCAAGGAGACACGATATTAACATTTAATTACGTTAGTCAGTCAACCAGATCACATATCAATGCACGAAATTTAATAAAGGAATTCTACATAATTCCCTGCCTGGATTCCAAGTAATCACATGATAAATCTAATTTATATTCACAAGGTAGGTAATTCCCATTTACTCAAATCCAGGGTTATAGTCTAACTTATGGAAATGAGAAAGAGTAAGAATTCCAGACCACTCAATAGAATCCAACAAAATCGGGTTCCGGACCACTCAATGGAACCAAAATACCAAACGGTTTCTCATAATCTACCCAAACTTGTCATATGTAAAATCAGTGCCTACATCAAGGGAATGATGCACTGGCAAATCAAAACTTGGTTAAGATGTGACGCTCGGGTGAGTGATAATAATACAAGAATGTGATATTAAATAAAAACAGACCATCGATCACAATCTATAAACATCGAGTATAGAATCATGCTTTGTGAAATCATAATCAAGTCGTTGAAAACTCCGAATGAGTCACCTAGACATCCAACGACTTTTCCCATTCAAACCACCAAGATTCTAAAAAATCATCGTTCATATGTACATTAAAAACTAGGGCTAGAGAGACGCAGTTCGGCCAAAGCCTACATAAATAACCAAACAGGAAGTGGCCCTCCAAAGAGGATTAACTAATCAGAGCCATCCTTGAAAAAGTAACCAAGTAGGCAATGACCCCCCAATGCGGATTAACCAAGCAGAGTCACTCCTACAGCTGTTAGGAAGTGATTACCCAATACGGATTAACCAAGCATGATCACTCCTAAGCATACATAGCTATAAGGATCGCCCAACACAGATTAACCAAGCGCGATCCATATATAGTATGGTCCCCTAACGCGGATTAACCAAGCAGGACCACTAGTGACCCCCAATACGGATTAACCATGCAAGGTCAAGATAATCAGGTAGGTAGTGACCCCCAATGCGAATAAACCAAGCATAATCACCCATAAGTATAAATGACCATAAGGATCGCCCAATGCGGATTAACCAAGCGAGATTCATATATAGTATGGTCCCCCAATGCGGATTAATCAAGCAGGGTCATAGTCCTCTACTAGCCCTCAATTTACAGAACATTTCAATATGTAATTCGAATCACTTTTCCACAAATATTACCAATCCATGAATCAAATCACATTTAATAAAATAGATCGATGGCATTTTATAAAATAATCACATTTTAATAGAAAACACATTTATAAAACCATGTCATATCCGCAAAGGATATTAATATCAAGAATCGGGTAATCACCATATCACATATATTAATGTCACTCACTGAGACAAGTCTGCAAAGCTTCACTGAGTTTCTAATAATACCAATTTTTTTTAATTCAAATGGCTCGAGACATGTTGACCAAAAGTCAACTCTTAGTCAATAGTGAGGTCCACACCTTAGCAATTTAACCCTGAAGATCCGCCTATCAGATTTCTAATCTGTAAGCTCTCAAAGTCCCCATTACACTTCTAGAACCACATACTAAAATCCCATCACGATCCGATGGTCGGATCTCCGCCAATTACTAGAATTAGGTGGCGGTCAACAATTTATTTTACAAACTTAGAAATCTAATTTGGGAAGATTCATACATTGGATTCCCGATCCATCAGTTCCTAACATCCTCAAATATTACGTATTATAATGTATTAAAGTTTGGTGACAATCCAACGGTCGGATCGTCGATTTATATTTTGATCAAGGGATGTCTCATAGTGAAATTAGGTTCAAACGATCAAACCACGTCATACGAATATTAACTACAAAATCAGGACATCTATTTGAACTTAGAAAGGCATCGTCGGCCCACTGGCCACTCGCGGTAGTGAGTGGCGGTTTTTGGCGAATGGAAACCCAATTTTCCGACTAACTTCAAAAATTACCAAATTTCACAAAAATGTAGATCTCAATGAGTATATCAAGTTTCATACCTATGGCCAAGCCCAATTTGACCGGGAAAGGCCCCAAATTGACTCAAACCCGTCGAAAACCCTAAGATGGGTGTTCTTCGTTTCGACTTCCTTGGTGTTCCAAAACCCCTACAACTGATTGGGTCTTGTTCCTGGGTCCAAGGGGAGTTGATTAAGGGTGGTGGTGGGTGGTGAAACTCGTCGGATTGGAGGAATCACCGTCGAGCACCTCCGATGCTCCGATGAGGTTCTACACGAAATGGACTTTAAAAATCTTCAAATTTATGTGGAGATGGTAGATGGGGAGTTGTGGAAGATGTTTCAGATGTTGGATGGTGGTGGTTCGACGAAAAAAAAATGGCAGAAATCCCCGGAATGTGGTCAGTTAGGGTGCACGGGTGTGTTAGACAGGGAGGGTCTTTCTTCCTCCTTTTTTTTCCATTGGTTCTCCTTTCCTCCCCCATTTCTAATTGGCCCCTTTCCCACACTGTGGGAGTTTTAAAATAAATTAAAATCTATAGTTTAGTAATATAACTTCAAATATCTGTAACTATACCATTAAAACCCGGACTCGCAAACGGCTTTCGCCTATGCATTCGTGGCTTCGAGATCTTTTAGAAAACATTGCTTGTGACCTCAAGAGGTCAACGAATTTTAAAGATTCATTACGAAATTTCAAACCGATAACTATTCGATTTAATTCCATAAATTAACTGAATTAAAATTAACTAATGAAAATAACATAAACGTGAAATACGGATTTAAATAATGAGATACGTAAATAATAATGAAATTTCAGGGACGGGATTTCACACCTTTTGTCACACTCCGATCCCAACATACGTCCAGAATCGACGTGTAACAGTAGACTGTAGGGGGATGCCATGAAATACAACCGACATACTAAAATGAAATTAATAATATTTACAACAACTATGCAATAAAGATTACTCTCACTAGGGACAACATCCATAGGCTTCCAAAGGAAAGTCGAAAATAAATACGAGGAAAGATAGGGGTAACCTAACACTCCTAGCTGTCTGGCAACAATATGCTACTCCAAAGGCTCCACATATCAACTACACCTGCATAATCGCCCCTATACAGTGGGAACGGTGCACCCGATAAATCAACAACCCAGATAAGCCGCGAAACTCGTGTGAGTGACAATAATGCAACGTATGTGATAATATGAAAACGTATCCATCAATCACGGTTTATAACATAAAATATAAACTCAATACTTTATGAAATTATAATCAAGCCATTGAAAATCCCGAAAGAGTCACACACACATCCATCGACTTTTCTAAAACAAACCACAAAAATCACAGTCAATAGTTCATACAATACACTAAAAAGTAGGGTTAGAGTGACACAGTTCGGTTGAAGCCTACATCTTCGAAGTTGTCTTAAATAATTCAATCTAAGGAACCAATGAATCAAATGATGCAATTTTGGAACACTCAACAAAATATGATATTTTATTTCTCTAATTTTATCAATTTTTATATAACATGGGTAGAGAATTTGCATGAGTTGGCCATTGGTGAAAGACGGTAACTTTTCAAATCTTGGTGTTACAGATTGTTACATGTTTTTCTAAATAAAAACGATAGTTTTATTGTAAACTACACTAACAAAGGGGAGAAGAGTTTGAATTGGGACACAGTAGGTAAAAAAAGATTCTAATCATCAAGACAATTACCATTTTATTTTAGTTGTTAGGTGACTAATCAGCCTGTTGGGTTGTTAATGGGTAATTGTTAAGACACTTTAATTTGATATCACTATAATATACATGTGAGATTGATAGTGGTGATGATGGTGTTAGATGAAATTTTAACAACTCAATGAGTTGATTTGCCACCTCTGCTTATAGGACCATATTAATTTACGACACTTATTTTCCATAATTATTTTGTTCGATTTTCAAGTTCAATGACCATTTTTATCTTTATGAGGTGCCTCAAATTTAGAGACCTGATAAAAACTCTTTATTTATTTATTTTATTGGACAAAAGAAGAAGTGTGGTTGACGCACTTTGCTACTAACTTTCATTATAGTCTTAGTTCGGATATACTTGGCTTGACGCTGTCTCTTTCTCCCTTTCTACTTTTTCATCATATCTTGTTCCGCTTTCCATCCATTCCCTTGCAATGCAAGCAAAGTTCCCATGTAAAGAGAAATCAACCACCACAACCACTGCTACTCTATATAGTAATATACATGATGAAAGAATCTAACGGCCTCAATTTTCCAAGTTTTTCATATATAATAGCTACCGGGCGCTACCGATGATATATGTATATCTTTGAATTGTAAATAATGGGGATCTGTTTCGCGAAGCGGAAGAAATCGACGGCAGAGATAGTGCCGCAAAAACAACTGACGACAACAGTCCGACTGTACGGCTCTCCCAGCAGCACAAACTACATCCGATTTGCCCTCAAATACAAGGCGGCGGCTGTCTCACTTCGCTGCGTGGTGGTAGCCAGATCTAACGACGACAACGACGACAACGACGACACCGACGAAGATTATAGAAACTTGGAGGTGGCGATGGAGGTGGAGGAGGGCGGGTCATCGTCGGAGCCAGCTGAGAGGGTTTCAGGGCCACCCAATACTCTGCTGCAGTTGATGGAGGACAGATTCCCTCATCCGCCGCTTCTTCTTCAAACGGGGTCGTCCTCTGAAACCCAAACGACGTCGCTGGTGGCGGCGGTTGTGAAGCTGACTGAGCTGCAACACAGGAGCCTGGCGTGGCACTTGGAGAGGTTGGTGAGGTGGGTTACGGATCTGTTGAAGCGTCCGGGTAAAGGAAGAGGAGGGGTGGTTGATCCGACGGTGGGGAGTGCTCGGATGGAGTTAAGGAAGCTGGGGAGGAACTACTCGCAGCTTTTGGAGCTGATGTTGGAACACGCTCAGATGGAGGAGAGACTCCTCTTCCCCATCTTCAACTACTGTGATCCAGGTCACATCTTTTTTTCCTTTTTCCAGAAGAATATTTACCAATTAAACTTTTAGTTTTTTTTGGTATATATATTTGGAGTAATTAGGTTTTCATCCTTATTTTTACTACTCTATTGATTAAAACCTTATTACTTTTCAATTTTTGATCAAGGTCCTTTGTATTAATAATATCATTAATTATTTCAATAATAAAATATTTTTTATTTCTAAATATATTCATTTAATATTAAAAATGTTACAATTAGTATATTTATATTTATGGCTAAATTTTTTATCATATATTTTTATTTTTAGTTTGTACCCATTTTTAATTTGCAACCCTTTTTTAATTTGTACCAATTTTCCTTTCAATTTTAATTTGTACCCATATATTAATTTCTTTTTGTGCCCATATTTTTTAAAGTTTTATTTGTATTGTACCCATATTTTTTTATTTATTTGTACCCATTTTTATTTTTGCTAAATGTACCCATTTTGAAGAATGTACCCATGTTTTGATACAATAACTTTTTGGTTATTTTTTATGAATGTACCCATGTTTACACACACACACACAATAGTATATTTATATTTTAATATTTTTAATCCCATCAATTATGTTTTTTATTTAAAATCTCATTACTATAAACAACTATAAATTTTAAATTTTAATTTAAAAAATATAGTAACGTACATAGAAATAAATTATCAATTAATTTTAGGGACTTGGATCAAAAATTGAAAACCAAAAAAGTTTCAGTCAAAGATTATTCATAATTAGGGACCGCATCCAAAGTCTCCCTATATATTTTTAGGATTGCAAAAATAAAGGTATATGTAGGAATCTTCTATAAATATTTTCCGGCACCTAAACTTCTTGTCATTTGTAAGAATTTCCCATGAATATTATTTTGATGGAGTAAAAAACCATAAGATTATATATGTAAGTGAATATGGAAAGATTTTTCACACATACGCCATACTGTATAATGACATAAAGGGAAAAAGAATAAATTGCCATAAAGCTCGTCATTTTCGAAATTTGAATATAAATTTTTTTATTTACAAGTGAAAAAATACTACTAGATTGTAATACTAAGTGATATAATAATAAATTATTTTAAAAACCCAGCAAATGTCATAGCTTAGCTAAAATGTTGAGTTAAAACAAGGGAACTGTTATTAGCATTCTAAAAATCTCATTCTACACTCCTAAGAATCGTATATTTCTTTCTGATTATAAATTTTTTTTAGGGCAAAATGAAAATTTTAAAATGTTAATAACAATTATTATTAAATAAAGTTAAGATGGTAAACTAACCAAATAATTATGCAGGAATCTGTAAAGCTGCGAATGAAGAACACGCAAGGGACCTACCCATCATGAACGGCATCAAAGAAGACATCAAATCCATTGAGGTTCTTGACATTGGGAGTCGTGACTACAAAGAAGCTCTTTCTAACTTTTCTAAGCGCCTCAAATCACTACAGGTGATCCATGTTAACTGCTTCTTGTTATTGTTTTATTAGTGTTATACAAAGCTAACTAGTTAGTAATTTAATATAATATTAATTGCATGTTTAAATTCATTCCATAATCTTTTTTCATAATTCAAACTATTTATTTTTCTGGGTCTTCATTCAAAGATCTTTCTTACAGAATTTTATCCATATCGAAAAGAGTTTCAATATCAAATTGGGACAAAGAAAAAATAGACATGCACAGTGTTGCTAAAAACACAATGAAATGTTTGAGTAAACTGTCATTTAACCCCCTGAACTATCACGTGAGTTTCAATTTCCCTCCTGAACAATTTTTTTAGCCAATTGATCCCCTAAACTATGTTAAAGTGGCCAATTAACCCCCTACCGTTAAGTATCTTTAACTCCATCCAATTTTCTGTTAGAAAGTGTCATGTGCTTGGCACATGACCACCTTTTTACATTTTATGTCTAAATCTTTACAAATAAAACATATAAAACAAATATTAAAAAAAAAAAAAACTTACAAACCCTAAACTTAATCATTCAAAATAATAGAAAAGGTAAGGCTTTTTATATTAACACTCCACAAAATGTTGAATGCACCCCATATTAAAATTTAATATTAAATGACTTATTTACTCCACTATGCAATGACAATTTTGACCTTATTAGGTTTTAAAAAAAAAAAATTATAAATACACCCCAAATCACTTTTAGCGTATTATTTATCTTTTCAACTATCAAAACCCTCTCATCCTCCATTGTTGAACAAAATCCTAACCAATGAAACTACAAACATGTTGATTGAGAAAAATTGTTTTTGACGAATGAAACACGAAATCGATGTTTCTGAAGCTTCACATGAGGTAAGACTTCACATTTTTCATTGTTTTAGTGATTTCGATGACATCGATAATTATTTAATCTTGCGTTTGCTGCATTATTTTTCAATATGAACCCTAAAAGATGAATATGAATATGAATATGAATATATAAGTTTAAATAATGCAGCAAACGCAAGATTAAATAATTATCGATGTCATCGAAATCACTAAAACAATGAAAAATGTGAAGTCTTAACTCATGTGAAGCTTCAGAAACATCGATTTCGTGTTTCATTTGTCAAAAACAATTTTTCTCAATCAACATGTTTGTAGTTTCATTGGTTAGGATTTTGTTCAACAATGGAGGATGAGAGGGTTTTGATAGTTGAGAAGATAAATAATACGCTAAAAGTGATTTGGGGTGTATTTATAATTTTTTTTTTTTAAAACCTAATAAGGTCAAAATTGTCATTGCATAGTGGAGTAAATAAGTCATTTAATATTAAATTTTAATATGGGGTGCATTCAACATTTTGTGGAGTGTTAATATAAAAAGCCTTACCTTTTCTATTATTTTGAATGATTAAGTTTAGGGTTTGTATGTTTTTTTTTTTTAAATTTGTTTTATATGTTTTCTTTGTAAAGATTTAGACATAAAATGTAAAAAGGTGGTCATGTGCCAAGCACATGACACTTTCTAACAGAAAATTGGATGGAGTTAAAGATACTTAACGGTAGGGGGTTAATTGGCCACTTTAACATAGTTTAGGGGGTCAATTGGCTGAAAAAATAGTTCAGGGGAGAAATTGAAACTCACGTGATAGTTCAGGGGGTTAAATGACAGTTTACTCTGAAATGTTTATAACAACAATCAAATAAAATGATTTTTTATTTGGACGAATTTTTGTATGGAGTTGTAAAAAATGAAAGGTTTGGAACTTTGGATGATGAGAGAATATTATACAGTGGGGTCTACGTGATTAGCACTGTATTAAGTCATACAATATAATATTCTACACATAATAATATTACTAAATATATATTTTATTTGGACTTAATATGTAGGAGCGTTATAGACAACACTTTACGGAGGAGGAAAGAGAAGTATTGCCGTACATGGAGGCAGCCGAGCTGAGCAAAGAGCAGCAGCGGAGACTATTGGACGAGTGTTTGGATGTGATGCAACAGTCACACTCATCGCATTTGTTCAATTTTCTCCTTGAAGGGCTACTTCCTTGTGAAGCCATGCACTACTTGGACTTGATCTCCATGTCCACCAACAAACAACGAACAACTTCTCTGCTTCACATGATCATTTAGCTACTTATAACATCTTCCTCGTGCATATTTGTTGATAATTTGTTTTTTTAATTTTTCTTTTTTATGATTATATAGCACGAACAATATTTCATTGAGAAAGTTGGTGAGACTTAGATAAACTTGTGCAGTTCGAGACTTACATAGATAACTAGCCACAAACTCAGATATGCCCCCTATCGATCTTGTTGGTCGGTGGTCTACTAAAGCCAAATTGGTGTTGGAGTAATAATAGAAAATATGGAAGTAACACAAAAATTCCAATAATAATAATCATAAAAGAATTTCACAATATCAATTATATATGAAATTAATATAAACAACAAACTTTAAGGATTTGGATTGTTTGACGAGAATGATTAGGTGGAATCCTTTCCTGATTTCTCCAGATTATTGTTGCTCCTCAGAGAAGAAACCAACGTCAATGTCAGACTTCCCACCGGAGCTACTGTTCGACATCCTATCAAGGCTTCCGCCCAAGGATTTGATTCGATTCCTCAGCGTTTCCAAAGCTTGGAATGCCATCATCCGCCACCACCACTTCATCAAAGCTCATCTTCAACGCTCCATCCAAACCAATTCCTTTCGCACCATTTTAGTCAGGTCAATTGGCTCCCCCTCATCAGATTATTTTTCATCGGCTGTCAACGGCAGCGAAACGTTCCGGACAGTCGTTAAAATTGAGCGGCCGTTGAAATCCCCTGAGAGGTATCAGATACTGGGGTGCTCGATTCATGGAGTGGTTTGCATTTGCAATAGTCTCCGTACTAATGTCGCTTTGTGGAACCCGTCAATTCAAAAGTTTAAGATGATTCCCCTCCCAGCCATTGAGCAGCAGCAGCCATCATCAGATTTACATACATCCCTAGGGTTCGGGTATGATTCAGTTTATGATGACTTTAAACATTTGCGAATTGCGGAGCTTAGTAAGGGAGTCTTTGTGAGTTCTGAAGTTAGTATTTATAGCCTCATATTGAACTCATGGAAAAGGATCAAGAACTTGCCTCGCAATGATTTTAGTACACTGAATGTGTATGACACGGCGCTGGAGTTTTCAAATGGTGCTCTGTGTTGGCTAATGCCGAACAGATTAGATATGTATCGATTCATAATTCTGACCTTTGATCTTGCTACTGAAAAGTATCGGGAGTTTGACACCCCGGTGGATGAGGATTACAGTACCGTCATGGAGTTGGAGGTTTTAGGGGGCTCTCTATGTGTTTCTGTTCATGATTGGGACACCGGAAATGATGTTTGGATTATGAAGGATTTTGGAGGACCTTGGACCCTTCTGTATTCTATTAAAAAGGAAACTATGACTTGGTTGCTTAACTATTGCCCACCTTTGGTCTTCGCAAAGAACGGTGAAATGGCTCTTTTGAAGAAGGACGAGGAAGCATTTGTTTGGTTTGATTTAAAGGGAAAAATCGGATACCAAGATAATATTTGCGGTCTGCCACTTCGCTTTGATGCAAAGATATGCGAGGGCAGCCTTTGTCTTATTGATGGTGATCCCGTGATTGGTGGGAGGCAGTAGTTCTCTTCTACCTCTAATTTCAACCAGTGAAGGGATAAATTTTTTATTGTGACGGGAGCACGAGACGTGTTTTTATGTAAGTGGTGGGAAATTTTATTTTTTAAATTATTAACTTTTTAACACACATATCCTACCATTTGTATAGTGACACGTGGTGTACCAACTCATGTGTTGGTTACACTAAAAAATCTCTCACAAGGGTTTGTAGAGGTACTCAAAGCAACAAAAGATGACCTTAATTACGGTGGAAGGTGGGTAATTGGCTTGATAGGTTGAAATACAAGTACGTGAACTTATGTGCCTTGCTATGTACGCTTATTGATCTCTCATCTTTTGGCTAAGTGTTTTTTCTTTATTGTAACAGTATTAACTAGATAGTTTGCTAGTTGTCAGAATTGTTTCAAATCAATCGTTACCTTTCTCGTATGTTTGGTTGGTTGGTTTTCTTCTTGTGTCTGAATAACTGATGATGTGCTGCAATTTCCTGGCATCCGATTGACCGTGTTCCATGGTCTTTTCTCTTGATGTTTGTCCTGTTTCTGTTGAGAGCTTTGTAAGCATATTAATATTCGGAGGACAATTAACCATTTACGGATCAAATTAATGACATGCTTCAGATTCCCTTTTGAAAAAGGAACACACATTTTTCGTGCAACCTTGCTGCAAGGCCTTGAACATGCAACGGAACATGAATGTATGATGTTTTCTTGTTTGTCTCTTTTTGAGGGAGGACTGTCGTAGGTTTTTCTTTTAATTCGTTTACAGCACCTCCACCTCTAACAACCCACTCCACCCCACCCAATAGGCTGGCCCAAAGTGGAAGCCAGCTTTAAGGCCAGCACATAATGGATTGAGCAAGAGACCGGCTTACATGACGCCAGGCTGGCGTCAGCCATGTGAATTTTTTTTTTACCGTTGGCGCGTATGATTCAGGGTGCGCATTCAAGCGTTAAAAAAAAAAAGTCAAAATCTTAAGGGTCACGTGTCCACATTTAGGCTGTTGGATTTCATTTTAAAATAAAAGATTTACACACACACACACACACACACACTTAAACCATCTTTCACAAAAATTGTACTTTCGGAAATGACACGTGGCATGACAAGATTGGTTAGAATTTCTATCCGAAATTAAATTTTTTTTTTTTATTATTTTATAAAATTTAATATGAATTGACTAGACTCTTGCCCAGCTCATTTTTTAGGAGTGGAGATGCACTTGACCAATTACTGTTCATTGAAGTCAATTACTATTCATTTGGGTGGATTAAATGGACTTTGGGCCAACTCATTTTTTAGGGATGAAGTTGCTCTTAATCGGTAGTAGACACATTTTCTCTCATTTTGCACACTCTTATTTTCTTTTGTCCCTCAATTTTCTTCTAATTCGTTTAATCCGTAGGCCATAAATAACAAGCATGTGCAACAGAAAAACATTGTGCTGAATTCAGTTACACAATTCACTCATTTATAATGAAATCCTTCTCTTCAAATTCAAAATAGGAAGAAAAGAAAGTTTATAATGAAATCATTCTCTTCAAAAAGGAAGAAAAGAAAGTGGTGATTGACAATACAAAAACAGAGCCGTGATAGTGGTTAATATGTTAAGAATTAATTCCACATCAAGAAAAATGGAGATTTGCATGTGCTTATAAGTAGTTAGGCTACTCCATCTATTGTCAATTGATTTTATGGTAGAAGCTCAACTTCTTCATAATAGAATGCTATATTCACACGAAACCGCCCTCGCCTCACCTCGCGTCGCCTTGCCGCGTCATTCCTTGCATTGCAACACCATTTGTTGGTAGACATGCAGAGGAGGCGAGGCTATGAGTCACCCTTCCCCAAAATCTGTTAAAATGCAGCTAAAGATGGTGACTCTTCCAAACTGTTCCAGTATCTGTTCCAGTATCTGTTCAACCATGTCGCTGACTCTCTTGATCTTTAGGCAGCGGTAGACCACGGGATTTTCGGCGCTGGTGGGATTCTGGATGGAAATTGCTGAGAAACATTGTATTCATCTCAATGGCTTGGTAAATAAAATTGAACTCTTCAGTGCTTCATATGTCCATACCATATATATATATATATATGAGTATGTATATAGGAGAGATCCTAGTTTTTGTCAAAATATCTATGGAGATATATTGAAAACAAGAAAAGGAGAAGAGAAAAGAGAGATATGAAAGAATAGATTTCTTATCTGTTTATAAATAAAGAAAAAGAGAAAATAAAAATGAAAGTCCGTACTTGGGGTGTCAATAACTTCTTCAAGTATCTCTAGGAGACTCAATATGAGTCAAACAACAATACAAATGGTTTTGCGGCACTAATATAGTTATTAACATGAAAATTGAAAATCTAATACATGTTTCAGCAAATTTCTCAAATATTTCTAAGATATATATTGTGAGTCCCTACTATCACAACAAATGGTTTTGAAGTACTAAAACGTATTAATCTATCTTGTTGTGTCTACACCATTTGTTCCTTTCTATTAATCTTAGGTTAAAGTTTTATAACTTTAATTAATATTCGAAATAATTTTATAACTTAATATCCGACGTTGATTTCATTATAATGTTAATATAAATTTAACCCTTAAAAACGGATACCATCATCCGAATACCTCCATAGAGAAAGAAAAAAAAAATACCTTCATAAATCCCAAACACTTTATTTTCCGAATATTTTGAAAAAATAAAAATAAAATGAACATGTTTATCTTGTTATTCAAATAAAAGGTGCAAAATTAATTATAAACAAAAATTTGTTTTAACTGCCAACAAGTTTCTCACTTATCTCAACTTTCAGTCAGTTTTATGTACAGTTTAAGAATTTTCTCTCATACTGTTATTCATCCATTTCTCACTTATAACTCATAAAGACAATATGTTTTTTGTACAGTTTAAGAATCTTCCTCCTACTGTTATTCATACATATGCTCAGTCAGTTTTCTGTACTGTTTATGTTTTCTCTCAACTTCCAGTTTTCAGAAAGACATGCTCAATTTTCTACAATTTAAGAATTTTCTCTCATACTATTATTCATCCATTTGTCACTTATCTCAACTTTAAGTGAACTTCAAAAAGGTTTTTTGTACCGTTTAAGAACTTTTTTCTCGTACTATTATTCATCCATTCTCTCTTAGTCTATGTAAAAGCTCTGCTACCTTCTCTAGTATCGATTCTCTTGTGTAAACTCATTTACCACTCATCCCTCTTTTATTACCTAACCCTTTGTCACTGCAAAAAAAAAAAGAGATCGCAAGACGTATAACCTTGCCCGACAATGTGAAATCTTGCCCGCCTCTCTTTGTTTTGTCTTTCAATTAATAGATCTGGTGTTATAAGTATTCCCCAGTATATATTCAAGTCATTTCCAGTCTTTTGATGATCCAAAGTTCCATCAGTTCTCAGATATGGTTCACTTAGTGGTTTTATTGTCATAAGAAGATTAAAAGTGAATTAAAATTGATGACTTGATCAGATCTGAACCTCCACTCTTTAAGCATACAAGATAACGAACTAAAAGTCCTTGATCTCAAGGCATAGTAAAGAACTTAATGTAGACGTAACCCATCTACGACAATCCTTTGATAACAAGAAGTCAGAATAACTTGGGGCACAAGTAATCGGCTTAAATACACTTGTTCTACATCTGCCATACAGAGATGGCAGTGGCATGCCTTAGCACTTAGTTAGTTTTGATTGCAAGCCTCAAGGCATACGTCTAAGGCCCCACAAAGACACATTTCAGAACTAACTTTGTCCTCCTCTTGCAGCATCTCGGCAAGTCAGAGCCCGACAATCAACCAAAGTGCCAACTCCTTAGGAAGCTGTGTGCTCGAGCCAGGGACCTTGCCCAGCCAAATTTCCTGCCCGAATAGGAAGAATACTGATTTGCAGAGCTTGTGTCTGAAAGGGAAGGATTGGCAAATCGCTAAAATCCATCTCTCTATCTCATCTCCCTCTCTATGCAAATCCCTGAAATCCCTCAACAAATCCTCCCATCTCTCTCAGCCCATTCCGTGAGTTTTGGCTGAAGCACAGCCAAACACACAAACATGAACAATGCCTTTTTCAACCTCTACTTTAGAATAGACTGGGAAAACCGTAAATATTTCAAAATCTGTTCTGAGACAAAATTACCCTCCTAACTTTTAATAATTACCTTCCAACTCAACCACAACTTTGATGATAGTGGTGTAAATAAAGCAAAATCGAAACAATTTGATCCCTCCCTAATTTTAGAATAAAGAATGTTTGTAGAGGGGCTTGTAACCCGTATGTGAGGTAAATCATCTAGTTCTTATGAATAGGTTGTTCAAAGCTACATGATTTGAACGCATTGACCTTTTAGTTATGATTTATGGATCATTAAGTTAGTTTCTCAGATATTCGTTGTTCTATCGGTGGTTATTTTGTTTATTGGGGCTTTAATCTTATCTTTTGGTGTTCCAAAGAGCAGTCCATTATTGCTCATTTTAGTGCAAATCTGAATACCGCTCATTGTCTCACTCCTATGAAAAAACAGCATGGTTGTCTTACTTACTTTATGAACTTGGCTTCTCATTGCAGTTTCTAATGCTTCTCTATTTGTGATAACCTCAGCGCCACTTATATAGTTGCCAATTCTGTTTTTTTTGCTCGCACTCGCCATATCGAGCTGATTATCATTTTGTTGAAAAAGTAGTATTGGAAAACCATCGTGATCACTTTGTTCCTTCTGCTAGTCAGCATGCTGATATGCTCACCAAGCCTCTCCACAAGATGTGCCATTGGCCCTTATTGTGAACTCAAAATATATTGTATATTTAAGAACGAATGAAATCATCAGAAATTCTTTTTCTACACTATACGACACCATGTCAAGACTTAATTTCTATAAGAAGTGGTGCATTACCAAATCCTGAAACTATAAAGCAATCTCGAAACCTAATAACAAGAAAACAATCTTTATTTTTATTCCACTAAAAAAACCTTAATAAATTACTATCTACTAAAACCCAGCAAAAAAGCACTGTTTATCGTGTGAGAGAAAGCACTGCTTATTAACAGTGTTTTGACGCTTTTGCCCCTATTTTGTTTTCCCGCACACTATCTTTTGTCAAATTCTACAGTGAAATGACGGAACTGCCCATGAAGGACGCATGTGGATCGTCTGAATGAAAACCTGTCGACACGCTGTGTTGTCGTTCTCTCTCTTCGACAACACTCTTCTTCTCTGACGAAAAATCTCACCAGAGGTCCAGAAACCTCCAGTTCTTCCCATCAAACCAATTCGTCGGTCATACAACGAAGCCGCGGAAGGTTTCTAGGTGCTGTTTTCAGTTTTTGCTTTGGATAGGTGCTGTTTTCAGATTTTGTGCATCTTATTTTCGAAGTGATTCATCGATGCTTTGCACATGTTAGTCTTCTACTCATTTGTTAAGAATTGTGAATAATAGTTGTTAAATATTATGGCATTATAAAATCCTTGCTTCTGTAATTGTGATATGATACAGTATATTTGCTTTATTTAATTATAATTTTCGTGTGATGGAAAATTTTAAATTTGATTTATGTGTGTATGATTTTATCCCTTCTCAGATATCCATCTTTTGGTTGGAGGGACTAAACTTATGGGGTGTGATATCCATGCACCCTTTTTTACCTCTTACACATTTTTTTAATTTTCGACCGTCGGATCGGATGAATTGAAGAAAATCAAAGAATAAAAATCAATAAGGGTGTATGAGAAGTAAAAAATGGTGTGTAGATAGCACACTCCAAACTTATAACATGTGGTATTAATTCTCAAAAATTGTGGCTGTGATTTGGAAACAATCGGTAACTAAAAGCAAAAGGTTTTTTTTTAATCAACTTAATACCGAGGGATTCAAAGAGTATTGTTATAACGTACTGAATTTCATCACCATATCTGAATATACAATTCTTAGGAATGGACGCTCCACTCCTGTGCATTTGTATAAAATTTACTTGATTATCGAATGTTACCATTTCTTACAAAAAAAATTAGAATGGGGCAGGAGTTAGTTTATGTGAGGATTTATGATCCTAAATTCAATGCAGGTTCAAATGAACAAGAGGAACATAAAGGCAAAGAAGAACAGGCAGGTGACAATTACCAACGATGAAGAAGACGGTAATGCCATCGGGCTCAACAGACGGAGCTCCTTCAAGCTTGAGTCCAACAGAGGTTGCACCTCTCAACTTGAGTGGCAAATGAAGAGCTAGAAGGAACATCCACTGATTCCCAAAGCCTCTATGCAAGGGTGAGTGTATAGCCCATACACTACAAATGTTGTTTAGTTGACTTAAATTGGTTATTGTAATTGACTCAAATTTGTTACAAGGTTTCAGGAGACTCTGGTTTTTTTTGGATTTTAAGACAGAAATAGTGAATTTAATTATAAGTTGGTCTCACTCTGCAAAATTTGGTTTCCCTTGCTTCATCTTTTCTTGTAGAAAAATGTAAATTTGATGTCCTAGTTTCCGAAATGTTGTTTAATCTACTGATTAGATTTCTAGGAATTTGATTTCATTGACTTTATGGGCATTTGCATCAATAATCAATAAATTTAAAAAGCCATTGATTGCATGATCTGAGTAACCTTGACACACTGCTCAGGTCAGCTATGGCTTTTGGATGGTTAAGGAATAAGTCGTAAACCTCATATTTTTATTTTTCTCTCTTCTTTCCTCTTTATTTTTTTCTTGGTACAAGTTTTTATTTATTCTTTTATTTTGAAATATTATTCTCTTGGTTCCAGCTCTGAATTCTGGTTGAGGGCTATTTTTGTTGGTATGGGGAAAGTGCTTTTGTGTGTTTTTGTTATCCACCGAGTGTACAGATGTACCAAAAACCCGCTTCACGATCAAGGTTTTTCTTTCTTTTCTTTGTTTGATTCTTGGAATTGAATATAAAGATTAGTTTTTTAGATACCTATTATCTTAATTTTCATATGTTTCCCATTTTGTACCATGTAATAAATCAAATTTGATAATGTGGGTGTGGGGTGCTAGATTTTAGTTAAGATCATGGATTGGTGGTTCTGATTTGAATCATAAAGTGATATTGAACAACTTTTGTCATCTTTATCGATGTAAATGAAACAATACCGTAATATATTTTGCATGTAAATAGCCCAGTGTTTCGTAATTTTTTGTAAGTAGGTAATACCATCTTAAAGTTACAGAAACTACCTAAATGGTATGCGTTGATCTAATCTTTTTTTCATGTATATAAAATCAAATCTATGATTTTTAGAATGTGGTCTGTATTGATAAATGTTTTTTGTGTGTACAAATTTTCCAAATCTTTACAAATGTAAATAGTATTAACTTAACAATATTTTATGTCTTCCAAACATAATCTTTTATACAATTTCTAATCCCGCAGCAACGCGTAGGCTTTGATTTTTAGTAAAATACTAAAAGTACTCTAACATAAAAAATAAAAAATAAACCTAATTCATAACGTCTGGTTTGACATTGCAACTGTTTATCCACCAAATCCTCAAATATGCAATTGATTCCAAACCGGACTGGATCAAAGGTAATAACCCCTTCAAGCTTACAACTAAGGTAATAACCTTTATGTTTCTTTTATCTTTTACTGTGGAGTAATGTTAGAAAAATTAAATTTGGAGATTAAGTTTGTAAATTAGATGATGTGTCATTAATAAAAAATAAACACGTGAATCAACACTTAAATGATAATCTAATCATCAACTTCTATGTAATTTAATTTACAAAATTTTAACTACAAATTTACCTAACATCATCCTTTTTTTAATGATCATCATTTCTCTATTAATATTTGATTTACATGTCATCGGTATTTAAGATTACGTGTCTTACTTTTCTTTCAATTTTTGGCGCTAATTTTGGATGAACCCTTATCCTATCAAGAACTCAATTCCAAGAGTTGGGCTACCCATTGAAGTGAGCGAGAAACGTTTGACCTTCCTCATACCATATACTCTCCTATAATCTTTACCAGAGAAACCAAACCTAAACCCTAAACCCTAAACCCTAATCCCTAATTCCAGATCTGATTTCTCCAGATTATTGTTGCTCCTCCGAGAAGAAACCCACGTCAATGTCAGACTTCCCACCGGAGCTACTGTTCGACATCTTATCAAGGCTTCCGCCCAAGGATTTGATTCGATTCCTCTGTGTTTCCAAAGCTTGGAATGCCATCATCCACCACCACCACTTCATCAAGGCTCATCTTCAACGCTCCATCCAAACCAATTCCTTTCGCACCATTTTAGTCAGGTCAATTGGCTCCCCCTCATCAGATTTTTTTTCATCGGCTTTCGACGGCAGCGAAACGTTCTGGACACCCGTTAAAATTGAGCGGCCGTTGAAATCCCCTGAGAGGTATCAGATACTGGGGTGCTCGATTCATGGAGTGGTTTGCATTTGCAATAGACTCCGTACGAATGTCGCTTTGTGGAACCCGTCAATTCAAAAGTTTAAGACGATTCCCCTCCCAGCCATTGAGCAGCAGCAGCCATCATCAGCTTTACATATATCCCTAGGGTTCGGGTATGATTCAGTTAGTGATGACTTTAAACTTTTGCGAATTGCGGAGCTTGTTAATAGTAAAGGAGTCTTTGTGAGTTCTGAAGTTAGTATTTACAGCCTCAAATTGAACTCATGGAAAAGGATCAAGAACTTGCCTCGCAATGATTTTAGTACACTGAATGTGTATGACACGGCGCTGGTGTTTTCAAATGGTGCTGTGTTGGCTAATGCCTAACAGATTAGATATGTATCGATTCATAATTCTGACCCTTGATCTTGCTACTGAAAAGTATCAGGAATTTGACACCCCGGTGGATGAGGATTACAGTACCGTCATGGAGTTGGAGGTTTTAGGGGGCTCTCTATGTGTTTCTGTTCATGATTGGGACACCGGAAATGATGTTTGGATTATGAAGGATTTTGGAGGACCTTGGACCCTTCTGTATTCTATTAAAAAGGAAACTATGACTTGGTTGCTTAACTATTGCCCACCTTTGGTCTTCGCAAAGAACGGTGAAATAGTTCTTTTGAAGAAGGACGAGGAAGCATTTGTTTGGTTTGATTTAAAGGGAAAAATCGGATACCAAGATAATATTTGCGGTCTGCCACTTCGCTTTGATGCAAAGATTTGCGAGGGCAGCCTTTGTCTTATTGATGGTGATCCCGTGATTGGTGGGAGGCAGTAGTTCTCTTCTACCTCTAATTTCGACCATTGAAGGGAGAAATTTTTTTATCGTGATTGAAACACGAGACGTGTTTTTATGTAAGTGGTGAGAAATTTTATTTTTTAAATTATTAACTTTTTAACGCACATATCCCATCATTTGTATAGTGACACGTGGTGTACCACCTCGTGTGCCGGTTACATTAAAAAATCTCTCATAAGGGTTTGTAGATGTACTCAAAGCAACAAAAGATGACCTTAGGTGGAAGGTGGGTAATTGGCTTGATAGGTTGAAATACAAGTACGTGAACTTATGTGCCTTGCTATGTACTAGGCTTATTGATCTCTCATCTTTTGGCTAAGTGGTTTTTTCTTTATTGTAACAGTATTAGCTAGATAGTTTGCTAGTTGTCAGAATTGTTTTCAAATCAATCGTCACCTTTCTCGTATGTTTGGTTGGTTGGTTTTCTTCTTGTGTCTGAATAACTGATGATGTGCTCCATTTTCCTGGCATCCGATTGACCGTGTTCCATGGTCTTTTCTCTTGATGTTTGTCCAGTTTCTGTTGGGAGCTTTGTAAGCATATTAATATTCGAAGGACAATTAACCATTTACGGATCAAATTAATGACATTCTTCAGATTCCCTTTTGAAAAAGGAACACACATGTTTCGTGCAACCTTGCTGCAAGGGCTTGAACATGCAACGGAACATGAATGTATGATGTTTTCTTGTTTGTCTCTTTTTGAGGGAGGAATGTCGTAGGTTTTTCGTTTAATTCGTTTACAGCACTTCCACCTCTAACAACCCACTCCACCCCACCCAATAGGTTGGTCCAAAGTGGAAGCCAGCTTTAAGGCCAGCACATAATGGACTTAGCAAGAAACCGGCCTATTTGACGCCAGACTGACGTCAGCCATGTGAATTTCTTTTTTTTTTGCCGTTGGCATGTGGGATTCAGGGTGCGCATTCCAGCGTTAAAAAAAAAGTCAGAATCTTAAAGGCCACGTGTCCACTTTTGGCCTTTTGGATTTCATTTTAAAATAAAAGATTTATACACACACACACACACTTAACCATCTTTCACAAAAATTGTACTTTCAGAAATGACACGTGGCATGACAAGATTGGTTAAAATTTCTATTCGAAATTAAATTTTTTTTTTATTTTATAAAATTTAATATGAATTGACTAGACTCTTGCCCAGCTCATTTTTTAAGAGTGGAGATGCACTTTCATTGCAGTCAATTACTATTCATTTGGGTGGATTAAATAGGCTTTGGGCCAACTCATTTTTTAGGAATGAAGTTGCTCTTAATTGGTAGTAGACACATTTTCACTCATTTTGCACACTCTTATTTTCTTTTGTCCCTCAATTTTCTATTAATTCGTTTAATCCGTAGGCCATAAATAACAAGCATGTGCAACAGAAAAACATTGTGTTGAATTCAGTTACATAATTCACTCATTTATAATGAAATCCTTCTCTTCAAATTCAAAATAGGAAGAAAATAAAGTTTATAATGAAATCATTCTCTTCAAAAAGGAAGAAAAGAAAGTGGTGATTGACAATACAAAAACAGAGCCTTTATAGTGGTTAATATGTTAAGAATTAATTCCACATCAAGAAAAAGAGAGATTTGCATGTGCTTATAAGTAGTTGGGCTATACCCTCTATTGCCGATTGATTTTATGGTGGAACCTCAATTTCTTCGTAATAGAATGCTATGATCACACGAAACCGCCCTCGCCTCACCTCGCGTCGCCTTGCCGCGTCATTCCTTGCATTGCAACACCATTTATTGGTAGACATGCAAAGGAGGAGAGGCTATGTAGTCACCCTTCCCCAAAATCTGTTTTACGTTCGAACACTATCTATGGAAAGTGAGTGAAAACTTGTGCAGCAACTCGAGATGGTTTGAGGGCAGTCAAAACTTGTTAAAATGCAGCTAAAGATGGTGACTCTTCCAAACTGTTCCAGTATCTGTTCAACCATGTCGCTGACTCGCTTGATCTTTAGGTAGTGGTAGACCATGGGATTTTCGGGGCTGGCGGGTTTCTGGATGGAAATTGCTGAGAAACATTGTATTCATCTCAATGGCTTGGTAAATAAAATTGAACTCTTCAGTGCTTCATATGTCCATACTATATATATGAGTGTGTATAGGAGAGAGATCCTATTTTTGGTCAAAATATCTATGGAGATATATTGAAAACAAGAAAAAGAGAAGAGAAAAGAGAGATACGAAAGAATAGCTTTCTTATATGTTTATAAATAAAGAAAAAGAGAAAATAAAAATGAAAGTCCGTACTTGTGGGTGTCAATACTTCTTCAAGTATCTCTAATACAAATGGTTTTGAAAATTGAAAATCTAATACATGTTTCAGCAAATTTCTCAAATATTTCTAAGATATATATTGTGAGTCCCTACTATCACAACAAATGGTTTTGAAGTACTAAGACTTATTAATCTATCTTCTTGTGTCTACACCATTTGTTCCTTTCTATTAATCTTAGGTTAAAGTTTTATAACTTTAATTAATATTCGAAATAATTTTATAACTTAATATCCGACGTTGATTTCATTATAATGTTAATATAAATTGAACCCTTAAAAACGGATACCATCACCCAAATACCTCCATAGAGAAAGAAAAAAAATACCTTCATAAATCCCAAACACTTTCTTTTCCGAATATTTTGAAAAAATAAAAATAAAATGATCATGTTTATCTTGTTATTCAAATAAAAGGTGAAAAAATAATTATAAACAAAAACCTGTTTTAACTGTCAACAAGTTTCTCACTTATCTTAATTCTCAGTGAATTTTATGTACAGTTTAAGAATTTTCTCTCATACTGTTATTCATCCATTTGTCATTTATAACTCATAAAGACAATATGTTTTTTTGTACAGTTTAAGAATCTTCCTCCTACTGTTATTCATACATATGCTCAGGCAGTTTTCTGTACCGTTTAAGTTTTCTCTCAACTTCCAATTTTCAGATAGACATGCTCAATTTTCTACAGTTTAAGGATTTTCTCTCCTACTACTATTCATCCATTTATCACTTATCTCAACTTTTAGTGAACTTCAAAAAGGTTTTATGTACCGTTTAAGAATTTTTTTTCTCCTACTATTATTCATCCATTCTCTCTTTATCTCAACTTCTAGTCAACTTCAAAAAGACATACTTAGTCAGTTTTCTGTACAGTTTAAAACTTTACTTTCTTGGTGTTATTCGTCCATTACGATTCATCCCTGAGTTAAATATCCGACGTGAATCTACTATGTCATTGTATTTCGGATTTAATAAAAAAAAATGAAAAATGAGGAAGCAGAACTGGAATTTTGCTCCTCTTCGATTGCAACCTGAGCTAGAAAGCAAACAAAGTTGCAAGCCAAGTGTGTATTAGAGATTTAAACAGTGAGGCTAGCCATCCATGTACACTATATCTCCCGTTCACCATGCCAAGTATTCAAGTCCTAATCCTCCACAAGCCACGTTTCAGTCATGTCTACCTTCCTCCGTCATAAAAGTACCACCACCGTCGAATTAAAAAAAAAAAAAAAAAAAACAGGAAAAAAATTCGAACCAAACCCTTGTGCAGAACAATCTGTCAGGTACTTGGACTAATCCTGCATGTTATGCTGCTCCTGTGAAATATATTGCAGTACCTGTTATTTGCAATAATTATGCGAATGTGAAGGTGGATCAGCCGGAGCAGGGGGGCATGAAAGTGGAGGAGAATATGAGTAGTGGTGTGAACAATGAAGGCATGGATGGGATATTCTGGGGGAAAATGAGCGAGAGCTTTCCGGTGTTTGATGACTCGATATGGACGTAGGCAGCCATGTCGATTGATCTTCCGGTGGTGGCAGATCAAGGGATTTTCGGCGGCGGTTTCACGGATGGAAATTGCTGGGAAACATTGCCTTCGTCTCAGTGGTGCATGATGTAAATCAAACTTGAAGGGAAGGTATAGAGATCAAAAGTGGTGACTTGGTAAATAAAGTTGCACAAGGTACAGTGCTTCATATGTCATAGCATATATATATATATAGTAGGGTGTGTATATATGTATACAGTACAAATAAATGGAAGTGTGTATAAATATCTAAAGGGCTGAAGGTTTGCTGCCTTAATCTTTTTTATTTTTAGTTTTAATTTCAGGAGTGTACTAAGAAAACGTAATGTGCAGGATATTGTAAAAGAGTCGGAGCTTGCAAGGTTTCTTGTATACATAACAATGTTATGTGATGTGTTAACTAATTTAATCTAATTTGAGGCATCGATCTTTTTCGTTTGTCTATATTAATCAAGCGAGCCTTTTGAATTCTAAGTTAACCAGAAGAGCTTTTTGAGTTTGAGTTAGCATAAGCACAATGGTTAATTATGTGAATGATTTTTGTTCTAATGTTTGTGAGTTATCTAATTCAATCTAATCCAAGGGACCATATGAGTCATCTGAATTAGCTGTTGCACAACAGTTGGACTACTTCGCCTATTTCGTCTTATTATGGGATTTAATTCGTTTCTTTTCCTGGTTTGATTCCAAATTTTGATGGATGTTTTCTAGTATCATCATCAGGATGTGGAGGATTTCTCTTCCTATACCTCTTGGGAAGTTTAAGGTTTGAGCTTAATTATCCGTACAACATTTGAGACATTATTTCATCTCTCTCTGTTTTCAATATGTTAATTTGTCCTCTCATTCACCAAGCATCATGTATTTTTGTCAATGTTGGTATTTATTGCCAATTCTGCAAGTGCACTTAATTATTTAATTATTGATTTAACAAAAAAAAATTATTTAATTATTGCAACTGGAGTTGACGAGTCATAATATTATTCTTTATCATATTTGAAGTGTGTCAAAAGGTATAGTAGTTCGACGATTGAGTTCTGATATATAGTTTTGTTCATCCATCTTTCATTCCTTATGCCAGACTAAGCCTTGATGCGTGGTTTCTTATGCTACAGAACTTTGTTTCTTTTTTTGTCTTAAGCATGTACTAGTTATTTACTTCATAATAAATGAGACACTTTTTTCTCTCCATTTGTACAGTCATGCTTTTTTTATCCCTTATTTTTCTTTTAATTCGTTTTGTATGTATGCCAGACACACATTTTTCTCTTTTTGCACTCTTATTTTGTTTTTATCCCTTAATTTTTTTTTTAATTCGTTTAATCTATAGGCTATAAATAAACAAGGGTGTGAAGCAGCAGAAAAATGGTGTGTTGAATTCACTTATGTACTTCATTTATAATGAACTCCTCTTCAAAAAAGGCAGAAAAGAAAGTAACCCAACTATTCACAAGCAATTGGTTTCTTGTGATCATTGGAGAAACCGCCCTCGCCTTGTCTTGCCGCATCATTCCTTGCATTGCAACACCATTTGTTGGTAGACATGCCAAGGAGGCGAGGCTATGTAATCACCCTCCCAAAATCTCTTTTACATTTGAATTTAGATATAAAACAACTTATGCAAACACTAGGTATGTCAGGTGAGTGAAAACTTGTGCAGCAACTCTACATGGTTTGAGGGCAGTCAAAACTTGTCAAAGTGCAGCTAACGATGGAAAGCTAACGATGGTGACTCTTCCAAACTGTTTCAATTTCTGTTCTTGAATGATGTTGCTTGATCTTCCGGTGGTGGAAGACCGTGGCATTTTCGGCGCCAGCCGGTTCGTGGATGGAAATTGCTAGTAACATTGCATTCGTCTCAATGGTGCACGTAAATCAAAACTGAAGGTGTAAAGTAAAGTTGAACTCTTCATTGCTTCATACGAGCATACTATATATTATATACGTACGGAAATGTAGGGGGGGTTTTATAGTACAAAATATAAAAATATATATATGTGTGTGGAGAGAGGTGTGTATGAATATGTATAGGGCTACGGCGCTGGATGGGGTTTGGAGAAAGGTGTGTATGAATATGTATAGGGCTGCGGAGCTGCGTGGGGTTTTCTGCGGTGTGTATGAATATGTGCAGGGTATTGTAAATGAGTCGAAGCTTGCAAGGGGTTTGTTGCAAGTGCTATTGTCCTTGTGTATGCATTGTAATCTAATTAGAGCTGCACACTAAGTTTATCACGTGTGACATGCCCCGACCCTGATATTCTTCGAATATCAGGATAGACACGTGCTGGCCGACACTCAAGGTGACGAAAGCCATTAATTGATTATAAGAGTAATGATTAGAAGAAAACATTCATGAATAACGTCAGAATTTAAGAGTAGTTAACAACATTCACGGAAACGTCTAGAATGAACCAGACACAGTTTAAACCAGATTTACAAAAAGAAAGAACATTACAAGATATCACACAAGTGGGTGATGGAGTGCTACTGGTAGGGGAATGCCTCGTACGTCCAGTCGTAGTCCTCGTTTCTATGACCTGAATGGGGGTGCAAAACAAAGGTGAGTGGACCAAGTTCATATGTACGATAATAATGAAACAGTTATCAAGATACTAACCCCCAAAGTTTATATAAATGAAAACTACTAGCATAATAAGTGATGGATTTAATAAAAATCCTAGCATGCCAAATGTCTCAAAACTCATATGTATAGCGGAATATCATCGCAGAAATTAAAACAATAAACGTATCATAAATCGTCTCGTAAACGCGGTGTGCTGCTAGAAAGATCACTGAATATATATATATCTCCCGGCCCAATGCCTGATCCGTGGTCTCTGCGCCCGTAGCCAGAGATTACCAACTCCCGGCCCAATACCTGCTCCATGTCCCTCAGCCCGTAGCTAGGGATTATTTCTCCCGGCCTAAATGCCAACACCAGTTCCTCGCCCCAGGCGGCATAGTGTCTACTAGGTACGCACAAAATAGTTACGCCTTTCTTAAATAACCACTTTATCGTATAGGTTACCGATAATCGTCTATACTATAAAGAGGGGTTCAAAAACATGTTCTAGCATCCTATCGTCATCTATCAGATAGTCTACCAGTTCATGGTTTTTATAGAAAATATGATATATATTAAAATATAGCTCAATATAAGCTAACAATTATTTCCTCACCAAAACACGAGACGAAATCAATAAATTCAGTAAACATGATTGATATAAATCAATTCACAAAATTCGTAGGCATGCTAATCATTTATGCAATTACTATTAAATCATGTAATTTTAGAAGAGGTCCACTCACAAATATTCCTTAGCAGAAGAGTCGTGCGAATAAGGATACAGAATTTCTCCACTAGCAATTTTACCTAAGAACAAGAATGTAATAATTAAATAAAAGGATTTCTAAAAGATTGGTTTAAACTAATAAAATAAGGGAATTGGGTTTGGATGGGTTTAGGGTTTGGAAAAGGGGTTTGAGCTTAAGCCCAAACATATATTTAATAACACACACACACACATGCACGACATGCATGTGCAGGCCTAACACACACCCACAGGCACAAGGCCTTAAGGCCTCACTGACAGAAAACAGGGCTTTAAGCCCTTGATTTAAATCCGGCCCAGGGCCACTCAAATTAGGGCCCGAGCCTTTTGGGTTTTAAAACTAAACAACTAAAAATAAAAACTGAATGGGTTAGGGTACTGGGCTAAGGCAAAACGGGCTGGAGGCCCGCGGGAAAGGAAATGGGAAAGGCCGGTTGGCCTTGGCTTGCCGAGAGAAAAGGCCGGAGCTGCTACAGCTTCGGTCACCTGAAAACTGGAGCTTCAAGCTCCGATCTAGGTAGGATCATGAAGAACAAAGAGAGAGGAAGAGATTTATACCTTCCAAATATCGTAACTCGGTCGGAGGTGACCGGGAAAGCCCTCAGAATGCACGGGTTCGCCGGAAAAATGGGTGTGCTCACCCAAACCGTTTCCAAGGTAAAACCTACGCAAAAATGGAAGGTTTAAACTTCCAAATCACAACCAAAGTTCAACCTGGGTAAGAGAATGAGGGATCGAGACTTACCCCTACTGAAACAGGAAGAAAACTCGTCGGAGCTTTGCTCCGAGCCGTCTATCTCGCTGGGCAGGGATCCCTGGTTCGCTACAAGTCTCTCCTGGAAATGCTAGGGTCTTCGCGAGTCCAGGGGGAGAGAAAGATACGAGAGTTTGAGAGAGAGAGATACACGGGAGAGTGAGAGAGCTTCGGGAGAGTTGAGAAGGAGAAAGTTACGGGAAAGAGAGACAGAGAAGAAGAGAGTCACGGGGGTGGGGGACAGAGAAAAGGAAAAGAAATGGAGTTGGATGATTGACACGTGGCGGCTTGGGGTGAAAATAATAAAATTTTCAATTATTTTGGGGGTGGTTGTAACAACGTGCTTAAGGGATTGAAGTCATAAGAGATTGGGATAGACTAGACTTGTAAAGCTATCAAGGAATCTATTTGATCGGATATAAAGCTGGAAGTAATCCCGGTATGAATAGGTTTTAACTATTATGATATGATAACTTTGGTTTGTGGTGATAAGAAAGGCCGGCCTTGAGAATTTGGGGGCCCTAAGTGAGCCTTCGAAGCGAGGCCCTAAAATTCTCTAATCTCCGGTTCTTTGTATATTGATTTGTATAAAAACAATTCGCTAAATACATAAAAAGTTCTATTTTCACATCAAATATCATTAAAAATTAGGGCAAAAGACTGTTTACTACTCTAATGTTTCGTGGTTTTCAACATTTAGTACATCAAGTTTTTTTCGTCCTAGAGTCATACCTAAAGTGTAAATTTTGGGACAATCTCATAAGTCCGTTAGTCAAATTGTTAAGTCTCCCGTTAACTGTGACGTGTCACCCATGTGGACAATGACTGAGCGTCACGTGTCACCCACGTGGAAATTAAAAATAAATTATTTATAAAATAAATAAATAATTATATATATATATATTAAAAATAAAAAAAAATCCTTCATCTTCCCTAGATTCTGAGGAAGAAGAAGAAGAAGAAGGATAAGGAAGAAGAAGGAAGAAGGAGGAAGAAGAAAAAAAAAACTGCAGATTCAGAGGAAGAATAAGAAGAAGAAGGAGAAGAAAGAGAAGGAAGGAGAAAGAAGGAGGAAGAAGAAGAAAAAAAAAATTGCAGATTCGGAGGAAGAAGAAGAAGAAGAAGAAGGAGAAGGAAGAAGGAGGAAGAGGAAGAAGAAAAAAAAACTGCAGATTTGGAGGAAGAAGAAGAAGAAGGAGAAGGAGAAGGAAGAAGGAAGAAGGAGGAGGAAGAAGAAGAAGAAAAAAAAAACTGCAGATTCGGAGGAAGAAGAAGAAGAAGAAGGAAGAAGGAGGAAGAAGAAAGAAAAAAAAAACGGAATCTGCAACCCAGATTCGGAGGAAGAAGAAGAAGAAGAAGGAGAAGAAGGGGAAGGAAGAAGGAAGAAGAAGAAGCAGGAAGAAGAAAGAAGAAGAAGCAGGAAGAAGAAAGAAAAAAAAACCGCAACCCAGATTCGGAGGAGGAAGAAGAAGAAGAAGAAGAAGAAACAAAACGTGGATGACACGTGATGCCTAGTCATGGAAGAAGAAGAAGAAGAAGAAGAACAAGCAAAACGTGGATGACACGTGACGCCTAGTCATTGTCCACATGGGCTCCACGTCACAATTAACGGCAGATTTAACAGTTTGACTAATGGATGTATGAGATTGTCCCAAAATTTACACTTTAGGTATGACTCTGGGACGAAAAAAACTTGATGTATTAAATGTTGAAAACCATAAAATATGAGAGTAGTAAACAATTTTTTTCCCTAAAAATTAATATCAAAAGAAGATAAATATACAAACATTATTTAAACATTACACAATTCACGTTTTTAAACATAAATGTACTAAATGTTTGCAGTCGAGAGTTTAAGATTGAGAGTGAAGAACACCAAAACTTGATGATCAAGAGAGTAAATAACAATAAAACTTGATTGATGAGTATAATAAATTCAACGCCAATTGTTTCTCTTGTGTATTTTTTTTCTTCTAAAATCAACATCACACTAACGAATTGAATATTAAAATAATCCATTGAATAAAAAGTTATTGAAAAGAAAAATATATAATTCAAAGTTTTGATTACCTTAAAGTACAATCTTTAAGACCATATGATAGTTGGTTTAAACATTCAATAGAAATAAAGAGAATGAGAAGCTGGTTTAAACATTCGATAGAAATGGAGAGAATGAGAAGTTGAAAGAAAAAATATTGCAAAGAAACTTGAGTTTTATAACTTTATATGCATTTGGACAGATGGATTGATAGTAAATTTGAAAAACAAGACAAATTCGAACTCAACACCCCAAAGAAAAATGAAGCCAACATTTACACTGCACTAACAAATGAATTATGATATTTCTTAATTTTTTTTTGTATTTATATGTTAATTACAAGATATAAAATTTTTTTGGGGCCCTTCCGAAGAGGGGGCCCTAGGCTGGGGCCTACTTGGGCTACCCTCAGAGCTGGCCCTGGTGATAAGGTTATTTGTTTATACAATTTGATTAGGATTACATGATGGGAAGTAACCTAATCAAATACCACCACTAAGGATATATAATAGAGGTCCCTGCATTCACTCTGATTACGCAAAACAGAGAGAACAAGCCCCATTGTTTGTTAATTGCATACAGTAGTGTTGAGTGTAGAAGAGCTCTAGTTTTTTCTGCTACAATGGCTTCACAAGGTTAGTGGTTAATTGTATTTGTGATTTGCTTATTTCCGCTATTAACTGTATTACATGCATGTGTGATGTGAAAGAAATACAACTATCGAATTTAGTCTAATCTGAGGCACCAAATGAGCTTTATGAGTTCTGAGTTCTGAATTATTTTGTCCTTCTTATCAACCAGACGAGTGTTCTAAGTTCTTAGTTAGACCATGTGCAACGGTTGGATTATTTCGTTTGTGGGTTATTCTTCAATTCAATGTGTGATACCATATGAGTCATCTGAATTAGTTATGGCATGATGGATTACTTTGCCTATTTCGTCTTATTATGGGATTTAATTCCATTTATCTCCTTTCCTGGTTTGATTCCAACTTTTGATGGGAAGTTTTATAGTCTGATTTGGAGAATTCCTCTTCCTGCCTCTTGGGGAATTTTAACATTTGAGCTTATCCGTACAACAGTTGAGACATTAATTCATATCTATCTCTGTTGGATCAGTTTTCAAGCCATGTTTGTCCCTTTTATTGTATGAAGATCCTCTTCAGATTATTAAATCGTACTCGTTTATTGTACATCGTGCGGTCAATTTTCGTCAGGTACTATTCATGTTTAATTTTTAAAGAAAAATATTTAAAATGATTTCTAACAGTACGATATACGATGAACAGACACGATTTGAGGATCCCCACGATCCTCACAATAAGAATTCGAAGAGGATCCTCACAAAACGTCCTCATTCCCTTTTGTTCTACAAGTATATCTTTATCAATGCTGGGATTTATTGACTATTCGGCAAGTGCACTTATTGCAATTGGAGTTGATGAGTCGTAATTTCAGTATTTACCCTATTCAAAGAAAGTGAGTCAAGGGTATAAAGTTCTCATATGTACTTAGATTGAATTGAATAACTCACAAGATTTAGAATGGAAATCAATCACATAATATAGAAAGATGAAATAGATAAAATAATTCAACCGTCGCGTCTAATCTAACTCAAAACTCAGAAAATTCGCTCGGTTAATATTGAAAGATGAAACAGACGAAATAAGGCAACCGTTACGCCTAATTTAACTTAGAATTAAAAAAGGCTTGCCTAGTTAAAATAGAAAGACGAGATAGAAAAAATAATCGAACCATCACACTTTGTTTAACTCAGAACTCATAAGCCTAGTCGGAGGACAACCAATTATAGATAAAATTAATGACATGCTTCAGATTCCCTTTTGAAGGGGAGCACGCATTTTTCGTGCAACCTTAAGGCCTTGAACATGCAGCGAAACATGAATGTATGACGTTTTTTTGTTTGTCTCTTTTTGAGGGAGGACTGTCGTAGGTTTTTCTGGTATGATTTAGAGAGAAAGACTTAAAACGAGTTCATGAAATTTGTGGTCTGCCCCGTTGTTTTGATACGACTATTTGTTTTTGTTTGGGGTGGGGGGGTGGGGGGGGGGGGGTGGGAGCCTATGTCTTGTTCATGGAGATCCTGTAATTGTTGGGATGGAGCTGCAGGTGAAAGGTTCCTGGTTCTGGCTGTTGAAGAAACATAAGATGATCAGAACTATGGAGGAAAGTCGTTAATTGGTGCGACAAGGGTGAATTTGGTGGTAACAGTACTTGGTTTGTTAGTTTGCGTACGTGTTTTCAAAGCATAACATTACAACTCTTACTCGTTGGTGTTCTGGTGTAGGAATTATAGCCCTGTAAATTGTATTTTATATCGATTGATCGATTGTCTTGAATTTGTGTAAAGTTTAAACAAAGATCATCATCACAGTTAAAAAACGTGGAATTTTCAGACTCATGATGGATTGTTTGATCTTGAATTATTCACAACTTTTCGCTCCCTTTTCTCTCCTTTTAATGTTTTGCATATCTGTTTTGCGCTGATGGCAGTCGAGTTGCTTGGGGCCTTTTTATGTACGGTCTCTCTATACCTTGGGGTAAAGGGTTCCGTCATGTTCTTGTGGACGTGATTTTGCTGTTGTTCAGCTTGTTCTTGTAGAGAATTGCTGTTGTACCCCAATGGAAGCTTTATATTTGCCTTGCAAGACTCTATTACACAGAGATTGGGTCTGTCTCTGGATAAATGAATTACTGTTTCTGAGACTCCTCCTTGTTCTTAGAGATAACGATTTGATACGAATTTCTAAGCCGAGAGATGTTGTCATGTAGTTTTTCGCTTATTTTAGGCATTAAATTTGATATCTGGTTTGGAGACCCCATCATGCCCCGGCCTAAAGCTCGTTGTTGGTTTGCTACCCACCCTTAGAGAGTGGGGTGCCCTACTAACCCGAGTAGCATAGGGCGTGCTTAGTGCGACCTCACACCCCATACGGGGGTTTGTGAACAGATTTCAAACACTTTTACCCACCTGGGTCGGGCTCCACTTCCATCAATCACCTTAATGCCCTGCCTAGTTACAAGCACACGCTACTAGGCTCGGCAATATAACTGTGTGTTGTAACAACTTATAAGCAGCTGCGTCAGTAATAGTATTGTTCGATGTGGGATTAGAGTAAGAGCCTAGAGGTAGATCTATATCCCCCGTTCAACGTGTTTCTTTTATTCAAGCCGCATGCCTCTAGTGAATAAGAGGACAAACAATGCCTTGGACATTCAGAAACAAAAAAGATAAAAACAGAAACTAGAATAATAAAACACCGTAGATATTATTGGCACTCTAAATAATATAGACCAGAAGTTGCAAATTCAGGCGAAGGTATATTATTGGCACTCTAAATAATATAGACCAGAAGTTGCAAATTAAGGCGAAGGTGACAATTTCAGGAAGCGGGTCTCTCTTAACTCCTCTAACGATTTCCATAGCATTTTAAAAATCAGAAAATTGGTGGGAACCTCGATCCTTCCCTCGTTCTGCTGTCTCGGGAATACTTTGCAAAGTATGATTACAAAATATAACATGTATAATATGGTGGAGTGGACTCTGCAATGGTGGTCTCTGATTCTACGAAGGAGAAGGAAAATCAAAATGAGATGGTATATTAGTTGCTAGTTTGCAGAGAGAGCTGATCAGTAATGCCCTTGTCATTCAAGTAAAAGGGATCTTAACCAATTGCTATTTTGTTTATGCTGGTAGAAATGAAGGATAAAGAATTGGAGCCAATTGTCAAGTTCCATGCATCTCTTATCGGCGGTGAAAATTGGGAGCAGAGGAATATGGAAAGCATAGTTGAAAGCTGCTGCTAACGTTTTGGTTGTTTGAGCATTAAGGGAGTACAATGGATTGTTGCTAGAGTGAAATTCCAACCTTGAGGACAAGGTTGTTTTCATGGGAGGGGTAATGTTAGGATGCTATTAAGCACTCGCCACGTCACATGCCATATCGTCCTTTGTAATACGATTTTACTAGTCCATGTGTAATATTTGTTAGGAAGTTGGTTTGATCTTTAGCCTGCAACAATTTATATAATGTGTTCTTGTGCAGAGAAAACTGTGCTGAAGAAGTTGATTGTAATCTGGTTCTTCAGTAATTGCAATTGTTCTTGTGTATATGAATCAAGGTTCGAACAGGGTCTAAATTATGAAATTTTGGCAATTATGATCGTGAGGAGGGATGATGCTAGTGTGAGGAAAGTCGTTGGCGCGACAAGGGTGAATTTGGTGGTGCAGTTGTAAGTATGGAAACTTATGCTTTTTCCTTTTTTTTGGTGAACACTTACGCTTCTTGCTTTGGACTGATCTTATTCATCTCTCTGCATGAATCTTTTTCATTTTTTGGTAACAGTACTTACTTTGTTAGTTTGCATACGTGTTTCCAAAGCATGACATTATAAGTCTTCCTCGTTGGTGTTCCGGTGTAGGAATTATTGCCCTGTAATTTGTATTTTATGACCTCATAGTGCGCAAAAATCACTGTAGGATCAAGCGAATATTGATAAGGGGCAACTTCAAGCCAACAAAACTCCTTGCTTTGCGAGGGTCGGGGCGCGTGGGGAGACGTCTATTGTGTGCAAACTTATCTTTGCTTTACAAAAATATTGTTTCCACGACTCGAACTCTTGCCTTTCGGCCACAAATGAGCAACCTTTCGATCAAGCGAATGTTGATATCCATTCTAAATTCAACTGCTGGTCGTTTGTCTTGAATTTGTGTAAAGTTTAAACATAGATTATCTAAGTAAAAAAATATAATTTTCAATCTCTTGATAGATTGTTTGATCTTGAATTATTCACTATTCTCACTCTCCTTTTTCTCTAATTAATATTTTGCATATCTGTTGTGCGCTGATAGCAGTTGAGTTGCTTGGGGCCTTTTTACGATCTCTCTATGGCTAGGGACAGCGGGTTCCGTCATGTGCTTGTGGACATTTTAATTTTGGAAATACATTGAAAACAAGAAAAAGAGAAGAAATTAAAAAGAGAGAGAAGAAGAATAGTGTTCTTATATGTTTATAAATAAAGAAAAAGAGGAAATAAAAATGGAATTCCGTAATTTTTGAAGTTATTAACTTTTTTACACACATATCTTACTGTTATCACCATGTGTTCCAGTCACACCGAAAAATCACTCATTTGATAGATTCAATATGAGTCAAACACCAATCCAAATGGTTTTGTGGCACTAATACAGTTACTAACATGAAAATTGAAAATCTAATACATGTTTCAAGAAATTTCTCAAATAATATTTCTAAGCTATATATTGTGAGTCTATGGTCCAATTGACATCGTCAAGCCACTATGTCTTGTTCGGTCCACGAGATGTGAAGGTGTATCGTGACCTCAAAATCTCAGAAATACCAACAATGGAGGGGCGACGATTGGAGTCAGTCTACGTAATGTCAGCAGAATCTGCATATGTAGATAGGACAAGGAAAAATGAAACATCAGATCTATGGCACATGCAGTTAGGTCACGTTAGCTATCACAAGCTAAATGTGATGATGAAGAAGTCAATGTTTAAGGGGCTACCTCAACTTGACGTGAGAACGGGCACGGTTTGTGCAGGATGTCAGTATGGTAAAGCACATCAATTACCATACGAAGAGTCGAAGTTTAAAGCGAAAGAGCCATTGGAGTTGGTTCATTCCGATGTGTTCGGGCCCATCAAGCAACCATCGATACATGGTGACGTTCATTGATGACTTCTCCAGTTATGTGTGGGTTTTCTTTATGAAAGAAAAATCTGAAACATATTCAAAATTTAAAGAGTTTAAGGAGACAGTTGAAGGAGAAGTGGGAAAGAAAATCCGTTGCATACGCACGGATAATGGAGGAGAATATACCTCGAATGCATTTTCCTAGTATCTAAGAGATTGTAGAATGCGTCACCAGTTCACATGTGCCAACACGCCACAACAGAATGGCGTAGCGGAAAGAAAGAACCGGCATCTTGTAGAAATATGTCGAAGTATGCTCCATGACAAGAATGTACCAGGAAGGTTTTGGGCAGAAGATATGAAAACTGCAGCTCAAGTAATCAACAGGCTTCCTCAACCAAAGTTAGAATTTGTCTCACCCTTTGAAAAACTGTGGGATATGAAACCTACAGTTAGTTACTTTCGAGTATTTGGCTGTGTATGTTATGTATTTGTTCCTGATCATTTACGGAGCAAGTTTGACAAGAAAGCTGTTAGATGTATCTTTGTGGGATACGACAGCCAAATAAAGGGGTGGAAATGTTGCGATCCAACAAGTGGAAGATGTTACACTTCACGAGATGTGGTGTTTGATGAAGCGTCTTCTTGGTGGTCCTCAGAGAAGGAGGTGCTACTAGACTCCAGAGAATTTGGAGAAAAGCTGCAACAGAAGATGAGGGAGCATACTATCCAACTCCAACTGACGTGTATCAACAACCAAATGAAAATGGTGGGCCTAGTGAAACAGAAGAATCAACTCCACAATCTCAACTCCGAAGGTCAACAAGAACACGAAGGTCAAATCCTAAATATGCCAATGCAGCCATAATTGAAGAAGCAACAGAGCCTGAGACGTTCGAAGAAGCATCGTAGAGTTCTGAGTGGATGACAGCTATGAAAGAAGAGATCAATGCACTTCAGCAAAATCAGACTTGGGATATCGTGCCAAAGCCAAGAGATGTGAAATACATATTCTGCAAGTGGGTTTACAAGATAAAGCGCCGTCCAGATGGGTCAATCGAGAGGTACAAGGTACGATTGGTAGCTCGTGGTTTCTCTCAACAGTACGGACTAGACTATGATGAAACGTTTAGTCTAGTGAAAAAACTTACAACAGTAGGAGTCCTACTTGCAGTTGCAGCCAACAAAGACTGGAATCTATGGCAGATGGATGTGAAAAATACTTTTCTTCATGGAGAGCTGGATCGGGAGATCTACATGATCCAACCAATGAGATTTCATAGCCAAGATCATCCTGAATATGTGTGTAAGCTGCGAAAAGCACTCTACGGATTGAAACAAGCACCCATGGTGTGGTATGGTAAGATTTCTGAATTTCTAACACAAAGTGGTTATTCAGTAACACCTGCAGATTCCAGCTTGTTTGTCAAAGCCAATGAAGGAAAGCTAGCTATCGTGCTAGTGTATGTGGATGACTTAAACATAATCGGTGATGATGAGGCAAAAATTCTTTGGACGAAGGAGAATTTATCAGTCCGTTTCCAGATGAAGGAACTTGGTTAACTCAAGCATTTCCTTTTTCTAGAGGTTGATCGCACACAAGAAGGAATATTTCTCCGTCAACAGAAGTATGCCAAAGATTTGTTGAAGAGGTTCGGAATGCTCGAATGCAAGTTGATTTCAACGCTGATGGAGCCAAATGCCAAAATGTGTGCACATGAAGGAAAAGATTTGGAAGATGCGATGATGTATCGACAATTGGTAGGTAGTCTGATCTACTTAACCTTGACTCGACCTGACATTTCTTATGTAGTTGGTGTGATGAGTTGGTACATGAAAAATCCAAAGAAGCCTCACTTGGAAGCAGTTCGACGAATACTGAGATATGTGAAGAGTACAATTGACTATGGTCTTTTGTACAAGAAAGGTGAAGACTGCAAGTTAGTTGGTTACTATGATGCTGACTATGCAGAAGATCATAACACCAGGAGATCAACAAATAGGTATGTGTTTAAGCTTGGTTCTGGAACAATTTCTTGGTGTAGCAAGAGACAGTCGACGATTTCATTACCAACCACTGAAGCTGAGTATCGAGCAGCGACAATGGCAGCTCAAGAGAGTACATGGTTGATACAGCTAATGAATAATTTACATCAACCAGTGGATTATGTAGTTCCGTTGTATTGTGACAATCAGTTGGCAATTCTTTTGGCGGAGAATCCGGTCTTTCATGCAAGAACTAAACATGTTGAAGTGCACTATCATTTTATCAAAGAAAAAGTTCTGCAAGAAGAAATTGAGATGAGACAGATCAAGACGGATGATCAAGTTGCGGATTTGTTCACAAAAAGTCTAGGTACATGCAAGCTCGAAATGTTTCGTCGACAGCTCAACATAGTACAGTGAATGAGAGCTGACATTGAGGGGGAGTGTTAAGAATCAATGTCAGCCCAAAAGTCCAACGCAAGTTATCATACAAAGCCCAAATGATAAAGCCCAAGTCCTATCTCAAGCAATTTGTTGAAGCTTGTAGAAACTTCTCAACATGTGTGGAATAGATGATATTTTGTGGCAAGTTTGCTGCAAAGCACTTTGTGTGGTAGGGAATTAATTAGTTTAAATAAATGTGTTGTGTGTATCTCATATAGCTTGCTATAAATACCCAAGTACTCTAGCCTTGTAAATCATCGAGAAGTGAAGAAGAAAATAAGACTACAAGTCTTATAGTGTGTTGAGTGTTTGTGAGAGTTTAGAGCTTTCTTTGTAATATTTTCAGTTTAATAAAGTCTTTTGTTGTGTCTCAAATTTTCGAGTGAATTTCTTCTTTGACATATAAAATTTAGAGTTGTTTATTCTAAATTTTTCTCAACATTGTGTGCATCTTTGTTTGAGTTATTTGCTAGATACTTAAGTTGGCAACCTCAGGCTGAGATGACTCAATGAACTGAGGTAACCCAGAAGCAAGGGAAGGAAGATGAACAAGGCAATATGGCAAAAATAAAAAGTTAGAACGATTGGCAAAAAGTGGTTGTAGGATGTGGAGTCGAGCCGGGCAGCACGCTAGGTAAGGGCATCCTCATCTGCGGGATCTGGGCAGCCGGACAGCTGTTGTACCCCATCACGCCCTGGCCTAAAGCTCATTGTTGGTTTGCTACCCACCTTTAGAGAGTGGGGTGCCCTACTAACCCGAGTAGCATAGGGCGTGCTTAAGGCGACCTCACACCCATATGATGGTTTGTGAACAGATTTCAAACACTTTTACCCACCTGGGTCGGGCTCCACTTCCATCAATCACCTTAATGCCCTGCTTAGTTGCAAGTCCACGCTACTAGACTCTGCAATGTAACTGTGTGTTGTAACAACTTATAAGCAGCTGTGTCAGTAATAGTATTGTTCGATGTGGGATTAGAGTAAGAGCCTAGAGGTAGGTCTATTTCCCCCGTTCAACGTGTTTTTTTTATTCAAGCCGCGTGCCTCTAGTTCATAAGAGGACAAATAATGCCTTGTAAATTCAGATACAAAAAAGATAAAAACAGAAACTAGAATAATAAAACACCGTAGATATTATTGGCACTCTAAATAATATAGACCAGAAGTTGCAAATTCAGGCGAAGGTGACAATTTCAGGAAGCGGGTCTCTCTTAACTCCTCTAACGATTTCCATAGCATTTTAAAAATCAGAATATTGGCAGGAACCTTGATCCTTCCCTCGTTCTGCTGTCTCGGGAATACTTTGCAAAGTATGATTACAAAACATAACATGTATAATATGGTGGAGTGGAGTCTGCAATGGTGGTCTCTGATTCTATGACAGAGAAGGAAAATCAAAATGAGATGGTATATTAGTTGCTAGTTTGCAGAGAGAGCTGATCAGTATTGCCCTTGTCATTTAAGTAAAAGGGATCTTAATCAATTGCTATTTTGTTTATACTGATAGAAATGAAGGATATAGAATTGGAGCCAATTGTCAAGTTCCATGCATATTATATCAGCGGTGAATATTGGGAGCAGAGGAATATGGAAAGCATAGTTGAAAGCTGCTGCTCACGTTTTGGTTGTTTGAGCATTAAGGGAGTAACATGGATTGTTGCTAGAGTGAACTTCCAACCTGGAGGACAAGGTTATTTTCATGGGAGGGGTAATGTTAGGATGCTATTAAGCACTCGCCACATCACATGCCATATCATCCTTTGTAATACGATTTTACTGGTCCATGTGTAATATTTTTTAGGAAGTTGGTTTGATCTTTAGCATGCAACAATTTATATAATGTGTTCTTGTGCTGAGGAAACTGTGCGGAAGATGTTGATTGTAATCTGGTTCTTCAGTAATTGCAATTGTTCCTGTGTATATGAAATTTTGGCAATTATGATCGTGAGGTGGGATGATGCTAGTGTGAGGAAAGTCGTTAATTGGCGCGACAAGGGTGAATTTGGTGGTGCAGTTGTAAATATGGAAACTTATGCTTTTTTCTTGTTTTTTTTGGTGAATACTTATGCTTCTTGCTTTGTGTTTGCACTCAAAATATACCCATTTTTACTTATTTGGGCAATTTGGGTAAAATATGGCATTTGGAGGATTAATATGCAAGAAAGCTAACTTGGAAGGATATTTAGATGCAAGTGGAAGGGTTGGACATTATAATATTGTTTCTCCAATTCGTTTGGGTGGTGGAGATGTGTATGCCTTCAAGTAGATTGGAAAAGCATTCAGACATTCTTGCAGGAGGCATGTGAAGAAGACAGCTTGCTTCTTTTTATTATTAATTTATTACAAGTGGTGGAGATATGTGGTGGAGATTCAAACTTGCTTATTCTAAACATTTCACAATACAAGCTGCCCAAGCTTCTTTCGGGCAAGTACAAAACCTCAGCAGGAGGGTTTCCTCCAGACCTCTATAAAAAGGAGCAGAAGCACAAGGATTATGGACACTCAAACAAACAAACAAAAGCACAAACTCTGCTCAAACCAGATTTGCCAAAAGCCTTCTTTTATCTAAGTTTATTAGCTCTGCTACTCACTTGTAGTATCGATCTCATTTGTAGTTTTTATGTACTCATTTCCAGTCATATAAATTACAAGCAATCTGCAATATTAGCCACTTTCCCTTGTCATTTATATTTCCAAGCAACCTTGTCATTTACATATTGTTCTATCTCTCCATATAAGTAAAGTCCTTATTTTTAAGGCAAAGAAAGAACCTTGATTTGAGCAACTCTCACTCAAATGGCACAATCTCTTGATTTGAAGTCAAAAGGCGCAACCTCAATCATTCAAATCCCGTCTACTAGCGGCATCTAGTAGTGGCACGCCCGCACCCACCAATCTCGTATGTGCAGTAAATCCCCGACTTGCCCGCAAGGCCCCATGGCGGATTTAGGGAGCGAACACTTTGGACTGATGTTAATCTCTCTGCATGAATCTTTCACCAATCTCGTATGTGCAGTAAATCCCCGACTTGCCCGCAAGGCCCCATGGCCGATTTAGGGAGCGAACACTTTGGACTGATGTTAATCTCTCTGCATGAATCTTTTTCATTTTTTGGTAACAGTACTTGCTTTGTTAGTTTGCATACGTGCTTCCAAAGCATGACATTATAAGTCTTCCTCGTTGGTGTTCCGGTGTAGGAATTATTGCCCTGTAATTTGTATTTTATGACCTTCATAGTGCGCTAAAGGCACTAAAGGATCAAGTGAATATTGATAAAGAGCGACTCCAAGCCAACAAGGCTCCTCGTTTTGCGAGGATTGGGGCGTGTGGGGAGACTTCTATCGTGTGCAGCCTTATCTTTGTTTTGCAAAAAGACCGTTTCCACTACTCGAACTCTTGGCCTTTCGGCCACAAATGAGCAACCTTTCGATCAAACGAATGTTGATATCCATTCTAAATTCAACTGCAGGTCGTTTGTCTTGAATTTGTGTAAAGTTTAAACATAGATTATCTAAGTATAAAAATATAATTTTCAAACTCTTGATGGATTGTTTGATCTTGAATTATTCACTATTCTCGCTCTCCTTTCTCTCTAATTAATATTTTGCATATCTGTTGTGCGTTGATAGCAGTCGAGTTGCTTGGGGCCTTTTTGTGGTCTCTCTATGGCTTGGGACAGTGGGTTTCGTCATGTTCTTGTGGACATTTTAATTTTGGAAATATATTGAAAACAAGAAAAAAAGAAGAAAAAGGAGAGAATAAGAGTAGTGTTCTTATCTGTTTATAAATAAAGAAAAAGAGAAAATAAAAATGAAAGTCCGTATTTCTTAAGTTATCAACTTTTTAACACACATATCTTACTATTACCATGTGTTCCAGTAACACAAAAAAATCACTCATTTGAGAGATTCAATATGAGTCAAACAATTTATAACTTAATATCCGACGTTGATTTCTTGTATTGTTAACATAAACTTAACCCTTAAAAACGGATACCATCATCCAAATACCTCCATAGAGAAAGAAAACAAAATACCTTTATATATGTCACACACTTTCTTTTCCGAATATTTTGAAAAAAATGATAAAATGAACATGTTTATCTTGTTATTTAAATAAAAGATGAAAAAAATAATTATAAACAAACACTCTGTTTCAACTGTCAACAAGTTTCTCACTTATCTCAACTTTCAGTAAGCTTCACACAAAGACAAACTCAATCAGTTTTATGTACAGTTTAAGAATTTTTTCTCCTATACTCTTATTCATCTATTTCTCACTTATAACTCAGAAAGACAATAAGCTTTCTGTATAGTTTAAGAATTTTCTCTCCTACACTTATTCATCTATTTCTCACTTATAACTTAGAAAGACAGTAAGTTTTCTATATAGTTTAAGAATCTTTTCTCCTGCTTATTCATACATATGCTCAGTCAGTTTTCTATACCGTTTAAGTTTTCTCTCAATCAGAAAGACATGCTCAGTTTTCTCTAGAATTGAAGAATTCTCTCTTACAGTTATTCATCCATTTATCACTTATCTCAACTTGACTTCAAAAAGGTTTTCTGTACAGTTTAAGATTTGTTTTCTCCTAATGTTATTCATTCATTTTCCCTTATCTCAACTCCAATCAACTTCAGAAAGACATACGTACAGTTTAAAACTTTTCTCTCCTAGTGTTATTCATCCATTACAATTCATCTATGAGTTAATACAAATATGAAAAATGAGAAAGAAAAACTGGAATTTTTCTCCTCTCCGATTGCCACCTGAGCAAGAAAGCAAACAAAGGTGTAAGCCAAGTGTGTATTAGAGATTTAAATAGTAAGGCTACTCAAGCTAGCCATGGACACGATATCTCCCGTTCACCATGCCAAGTATTCAAGCCCTAATCTTCCACAAGCCACGTTTCAGTCATGTCTGCCTTCCTCCGTCATATAAGTACCACCACCGTCTCGGGTTATGGTTTCTCAAACTCACCATCCGAATTAAAAAATAATAATAATAATCACGAAAAAAATCCTCGATTCTTCTCAAAAAATTCTCAGAATCTCGAACTCGGAGATGGTTGCTGGTAGTAGCAGTGTTGGAGTTGCGGAGAAGAAGCCAGGGAAGTGGCCAGAGCAGGGAAGCTCGAGGAAAGGTTGCATGAGGGGAAAAGGAGGGCCGGAGAACGCTATGTGCACTTGCAAGGGCGTCAGGCAAATGAGCTGGGGGAAATGGGTTGTGGAAATTTGCGGGGCCTGGCTCTGGCTCGGGACTTTCGACACCTCCCATGAGGCTGCTCTGGCTTATGATGCCACCAACCGGAAGCTCTACGGTTCCTAGGCGAAGCTCAATTTGCCAGATCAACAAGCCCCTAAATATCACCGTCATCAATTGAACCCGCACCTGCAACATCAAGTATTTCCTATTGAGAAATGATTTCCTTTTATTAATTTTAAAATTAGTTACACTGAGGTATATATATATATATATATACCTAGATTTACACAGGTAAAGAAAATAGTTACAGTGGTAACTATTCTAACAACTAACCAACTTTTACTAAAGCTAACTTTTACTAGATTCTTTTACAACAGTAACTTGCTCTTCACACCCCATCAAGCTAAATGGAGAAGGTTGAAGTGAAAGCTTGGACCGAAGCTGGAGAAATCTGGGTCTTGGCAGGGATTTAGTGTGAATAACTGCTAGTTAATCCGCACTACAGACAATCTGAACAGTAAGAAGCTTAGCCAAAACAAGCTCTCGGATGTAATGATAATCGATTTCAACATGCTTTGTGCGAGCATGAAAAACCGGATTGGAGGCTAAGGCAATAGCAGAAACATTATCACACCATATTTGTGGCAAAGATGGCAACTGGAACCCAATATCAGTTAAAAGTTGACAAATCCAAGTAATTTCAGCAAGGGTATGTGCAAGGGATCGGTACTCAGCTTCAGTGGAGGATCGTGCAACCGTGTGTTGTTTCTTTGCACTCAAACTAACAAGGCAAGAACCAAGAAAGATGCAAAAACCACCAGTGGATCTTCTATCCCAAGAGCATCCTGCCCCATCAGCATCTGAAAAGACTTTGAGAAGTAGGGGAAATGTAGTTTTGGGAAACCATAAGCCATAACCAAGTGTTCCTTTTAGATACCAGAGTATGAGTTTTACGGCTTGAAGATGAGGTTCTCTAGGATAGTGCATGAACTGGCACACCAAGTTAACTGCAAAAGACAAATCCGGCCGAGTCCAAGTAAGGTATTGGAGGGCTCCAACAATGGATCGATATTCCTTTGGATTGGACAATAAAGAACCGGTGTGATCAAGCTTGGCTGAGCTAAGGGGAGTGGCACATGGCTTTGCCCCATCCATTTTGGTTCTCTTGAGAAGGTCTAATATGTATTTGGATTGATGAATGAAAGCTCCTGTGGTTGATTTCTGAACTTCCAAACCAAGAAAATAATGAAGATCACCGAGATCCTTAATGGGAAATTGAGAGCTCAACTGAGAAATAATGTTGTGGCAAACAATAGAAGAAGGTCCAATCACTATGATATCATCCACATAAACAAGAACCAAAACCAAAATGGGGTTGTGCAACACAAAAAAACTATGATCAGAGTGTGAAGCTTTAAATCCCATGGAGAAAAGAGCAGATTGAAGTTTTTCATACCAAGCACGAGGTGCTTGCTTTAAGCCATATAAGGATTTCTTCAAGTGACAGACATGAGTAGGATTATCTTGATCAATGAACCCTGTTGGCTGAGCCATATAGACATTCTCTTTCAAATGACCATGCAGAAATGCATTACTGATATCCAACTGATGGAGAAACCAATTTGATTGGACTGCAAGAGTAAGAATGAGTCTTATAGTCACAGGTTTAGCAACTGGGCTGAAAGTATCACTATAATCAATGCCCTTTTGTTGATTGTAACCTTTAGCAACTAGCCGAGCCTTGTAACGATCCACATAGCCATCTGGTTTCCTCTTAATCTGAAAAACCCATTTACATCCAACCAAATTATGAGTAGAGGTAGAGGAAACAAGCTGCCAAGTTCCTGTATTTTGCAAAGCATTAAATTCATCCTGCATTGCAGCTCTCCACTGAGGATGTTTAGAAGCTTGGATATATGTAGTGGGAATAAAATCATTGTCCAAATGATAGGGCACATGATGTTTGGCGACAGTAAAGGCCTTAGGTTTGTATATCCCAGACTTGGATCGTGTTTGCATCAGATGAACAGATGAAACAAGAGGTACAGGATGTGGTTCAGGGACTTGGAGATGAGAAGAGTGAGATGAGGAAGGTGAGGAGGGTGCAGTAAAAGATGCATGAGAAGACAATGGCGCAGGTTGAGTATGGGAGGAAGGTATGGGTGGTGGAATAGGGGAATGGGGAGGAGTAAATGAATAAACGTTGGGAAATGTGAGGGAAAAGGGTGAGTAAACTTTGGTGGTATTTAAAGGGGAAGATTTAAAAAGATATGGATCATGAAAGGGAAAAGTTTGTTCATCAAAATGAACATGTCTAGATAGATAAACCCGATTAGTGAAGGGATCTAGACATCGATAACCCTTGTGAGCTAAACTATAGCCAATGAAAACACACATCTTGCTCTTGGGTTCTAACTTGGAGTTGGTATATGGTTTCAACCAAGGAAAGCATTGACATCCAAAGACCCGAAGAGAATTGTAATCTGGAAATTTCCTGAAAAATTGTTCCCAAGGAGAGGACTTGTTGACTGGAGGAAGTCGATTAATAAGATACATGGCAGTAAGAAAAGCTTCAACCCAGAATTGATGAGGAACTTGTGATGCAATGAGAAGAGTGCGAGCAGTCTCAACAATATGTTTGTGCTTTCTTTCAGCACAACCATTTTGCTGAGGAGTGTAGGGGCAACTGAGTTGCTGCTGAATTCCATGTAAAGAAAGGTGATGCTTGAAGTTAGAACTAATAAATTCACACCCTGAGTCTGATCTTAAAGTGCCAATCTTGTGTCTAGAAAGATTCTTAACAAGAGCTTGAAATTGCACAAAAATAGGAAACACTTCTGATTTATGTTTGAGATGATACAACCAAGTGTATTTGGTAAAATCATCTACAAATATGACATAAAAGCGATAACCACTAATAGAGCATACTGGAGCTGGCACCCAAACATCCGCATGAACCAATTCTAGAGACCTAGAAGTAGTACAGAGAGAATCTTGAAATGGTAACTTGGCACATTTGCCTAAAACACAATTTGAGCAAAACAATTGCTGAACAATATTAGAAATAGGCAGTGAAGACTTGGATAGCAATGACCGAAAAGTCTTGAACGTTGGATGCCCCAAACGTTGATGCCAAACATGAGAGGAGGTCCTTATTGCAGAATGAGCATGAATCTTTGTTGCAGTAGAAGAAGCAGAAAATGGATAGAGACCACAACTGACAGGAGCTCTAAAAAGCATCATCCCCGTAGTAAGATCCTTGACATTAAAGTCAAAAGGATTAACGGTTAATAAACACCAATTATCACGCAAAAACATATTGGCAGAAAGAAGATCATGCTTCAATTGAGGAACATGTAACACATTCTTTAATTGAAAATTGGCAGAGGGTGTTTTAAGTAAAGTAGAACCAGTATGGAGAATTGGCAAACCTTGGCCATCTCCAATATAGACTTTATCTGGACCAGTGTAGGGCCGCGGATTCTGAAGATTGTGAATATTGTTGGTCATATGAGAGCTTGCTTCGGAATCAAAGAGCCATGGTGGAGAAGAAGAGGTGTTGGAAGATGCATACATCGCAAGCTTAGCTGGTGGAACACGCCCTTGAAAATTTGGATTCATGCGGTTGGAACAATCAATAGCCAGATGTCCAGTGTCCTCACAAATTTGACATGGAGTGACAGAAGAATTGAAAGATTTGAAGCCACGATTTCCACCTTGATTGCCACCACGATTGGTTGAGGAATTATTGAACCGATTGTATCGATTACGGTTGTTGTAGTTCATCTGAGAGTTGAGCATTTGAAGCTGTCGGAATAGAAGCAAATGCCTGATACAGTTCAAATGAACCTTGAGTTTGCTTTCGGCGAGCAAGAGCCATTTCTTTGCTGAGAAGAAATCCATGTAAATCATCAATAGTAGTGTCAGCAAGACGAAAGTGAATTGAATCCATGAAGGAATCATATTCATCAGGCAATCCATTAAGAATTAGGTGAAGGAGATCTGAATCGTCAACTGGTGCACCGGCTGCAGTGAAAGCATCCGTAATTTCTTTGATGCGTTGTAAATATTCAAAAATGGTGGAAGTTCCCTTTGACATCGATTACAAATTCGATCTCAACTGATGAATATGAGAACGAGAGACTCCACAAAATCGCTTTTCAAGATTTTGCCAAAGTTCACGGGCTGATTGAACACCAACAGTAAAGGGAATCAAATCCTCAGAGAGAGTGGAATTGATCCAAATGATGATGTTTTGATCTTTTTCGTACCAAATCTCAAAGGCTGGATTCGGAATTGAGGACAGATTTCCAGAAATATCAGCAAGAAATTGAGGCGGTGGCGGTTCAGATCCATCAACAATACAGGTGAGCTTGTAGCGGCAGAAGATCGGCTCGAAAAGAGAACGCCAAACAAGATAATTGTGACGCTTGAGTTTTGTTTGAATCATACTCCCGATGTTTTGAATCGTGATAGAGTTGATCGAAGGTTGAAAGAAGGAGTTAGGGTTTATGTTCGTCGGAGAAGAATGGAGATGAGCAGGCTGCGAAGAAGAAGGATTCGCAATCGCCGAAGAAGAAGCAACAGGGGCGGCCACTGGAGAGGAAGAATTAGAAGAATTTGCTGCCATTGATGAACAAGACTGAAGGTTGGCAGACGAAAGCAACTGTGTTTGGTAGGTAGGAAAATAAGCAAGAAAATAGCCAAAGAGGATCGAAGTCGGTGGACTTAGGCGAGAGATACCATATTGACAAATGATTTCCTTTTATTAATTTTAAAATTAGTTATACTGATGTATATATATATATATATATATACCTAGATTTACACAGGTAAAGAAAATAGTTACAGTGGTAACTATTCTAACAACTAACCAACTTTTACTAAAGCTAACTTTTACTAGATTCTTTTACAACAGTAACTTGCTCTTCATGTCCCTCGTCCGCCAATCCCGGCGTGCCACCTCTTATCCTGCATGTTATGTTGCTCCCGAGAAAGATAATGCAGTACCTGTTATTTGTAATAATTGTGTGAACGTGAAGGTGGATCAGCCCTCCGGAAATTATAATTCTCGCCGGGCTGAGACCCAGCTGAAGCAGGGTGGCATGAAAGTGGAGGAGAATATGACTAGTGATGTGAACAATGAAGGAATGGATGGGATATTCTGGGGGGAACATGAGCGAGAGTTTTCCGGTGTTTGATAACTCGATATGGACAGAGGCATCGCTTGATCTTCCGTTGATGGCAGATCAAGGGAATTTTGGTGGCTGTTTCGGGGATGTGCATCAGTTTGGGGATGTGCAGTAGTACTTCGATTCAAAGTAGTCCCAAACATTCTCCATAATGTAATCCAGAAATGACTCAAGAACTTGGTGTCTCGATCAGAAGTGATGGACTTAGGTACCCCATGCAATCGAACAACCTTCCTAAAAAACAGTTTGGCTATGTTTGATGCATCAGCGGTTTTTCTGCAAGCAATGAAATGAGCCATCTTGGAGAACCTGTCAACCACCACAAAAACTAAATCCATTCCCCTTGGTGTTCGGGGTAGTCCAAGCACAAAATCCATAGCAATGTCCTCCCAAATATCGTTAGGAACAGGTAAAGGCATGTAAAGACCCGTATTTTGGACTTGCCCCTTTGAAACCTGACAAGTGTAACACTTCCTCACAATGGCTCCAACATCCCGTTTCAATTGTGGCCAAAAGTACCTTTCTTCCAAACTTGCTATCGTCTTGTCACGACCAAGATGACCGCTTAATCCTCCTCCATGCAAATTTCGAATAAGCTTTTCCCGCAAGGAAGAGATAGGAACACATAATTGGTTACCCTTGAACAGAAAACCTTCGTTGATAGAGTAATCTGCCATAGGTTCATGATTGATGCATTTCCTCCATATTTCCTGAAAATCATCATCGGTTGTATACAACTCCTTTAAGCACTCGAAACCCACAACTTCTTGGGAAAGAGTGATTAGCAATGATGCTCGTCTACTCAAGGCATCGGCAACACGGTTTTGAGCTCCAAATTTGTGCTTGATAACAAATGGAAATTTTTGCAAGAACGTTACCCATCTGATATGCATTTTATTAACATGCTTCTGATTGTTAATAAACTTCAAGGCTTGATGATCCGTGAATAACACAAATTCTTTCTGAATGAGATAGTGTTCCCATTGTTTTAAAGCTCGAATCACCGCATAAAACTCCTGATCATAAGTGCTCCATTTTTTACGGGCTTCACTTAGCTTTTCAGAGAAAAAAGCTATAGGTCTCTTCTCTTGGGAAAGGACAGCACCCACTCCCACTCCACTTGCATCACATTCGACTTCGAATACTTTCTCAAAATTTGGAAGAGCTAACACCGGAGCAGTACAAAGCTTCTCTTTGATCAAAACAAAGCTTTGTTCTTGTTCATCTCCCCAACGGAACTTGCCTTTCTTCAAACATTCTGTAATGGGTGCGGTGATGGTGCTGAAATGCCGCACAAATCTCCGATAAAAAGTAGCCAAGCCATGGAAACTCCTCACGTCGGAGACGGACTTCGGAGTTGGCCATTCTCGGATGGCCTTGGTCTTCTCATCATCCACTTGAATACCATTTTCACCAACCACAAATCCTAGAAATAGCAATTTACTTGTACAAAATATGCATTTCTTGAGATTCATATACAATTTATTTTCTTTCAAAACACCCAAAACGTGTCTCAAATACATCATGTGTTCTTCTCTGGTCTTGCTATAGATTAAGATGTCATCAAAGTAAACCACAACAAAGAGACCAATGAAGGGACGAAGAACCTGATTCATAAGCCTCATGAAGGTACTCGGTGCATTAGACAATCCAAATGGCATCACTAGCCACTCGAACAGTCCATCCTTGCTCTTGAACGTCGTTTTCCACTCATCTCCAGGCCTGATTCGAATTTGATGGTAGCCACTGCGAAGGTCAATTTTTGAAAATAATTTCGAACCTTCAAGCACATCTAGCATGTCATCTAATCGAGGTATTGGAAATCTGTATTTGATGGTGATTCGGTTAATAGCTCGGCTGTCTACACACATACGCCATGCCTTTTTCTTTTCCTTGTCTTTCTTTGGAACCAATAGGGCAGGTACTGCACAAGGGCTCATACTTTCTCGGATAAACCCATTTCGCAGCAAATCTTTAATTTGTTCCCTCAAAATCTCATTTTCTGCAGGGCTCATTTGATAATGGGGAAGATTTGGTAGGCTAGCTCCAGGTACCAAATTAATTTGATGTTGGATGTTCCTCATGGGAGGAAGCTCGTTAGGCAACTCGTCAGAAATGAGTTCATGAAATTCCTCCAATAATTGCTGCACTTCTGAAGAGATTTGTTCCTCTTCTTTGTTTTCTGTCAATAGTCCCTTCATCACGATCGGAAAGAAAAAATATGCTTCTTTTATGGCCCCTTCAATCTCATTCTTATCACTAATTAGAGTGAGGAAACTAGTATTCTTTGCTTTTGGTACTTCAGAGGGCGAAACAGGAGCCATCGCAATCTTCCGATTATTCTAAGTAAATAACACCACATTATCTCGACCCTTCAATGTCGAATCCACATCAAACTGCCACGGTCTCCCTAATAGTATATGACAAGCATCCATATCAATAACATCGCAAAATACTTCATCACAGTAATGCTTACCAATGGAAAGTGGGACACGACAAGTTTCTGTGACATAGACGGAAGGTCCTTTCTTCACCCATCCAAGTGAGTATGGGGTGACATGAGGCTCCGTTGGTAGCTGTAAACGCTCCACCACTTTCTTGGCCACAAAATTTTCACAACTTCCATTGTCTACAATCATTTCGCAAACTTTGCTGTTGATGGAGCAAAGAGAACGAAAAATGCAATGTCGTTCCCCATCCTCTTTTGGTGTTAAAAGAACTCGCTGCAACACCAAAGCGAGACGATCCATTCCTTCTTCAGTTGCGAATTCAACGCCTTCATAGTCATCATCACCCACTTCTTCTTGGTCCCCTTCAGCCTCCAACAAATTGGCTTGTCTCCGTTCAGGACAAACGTTAGATCGATGCCCGATTTTGTGCAACGATAACAAATGTCTCCCATAGGCTTGGCGTACGGATTCTCCCTTGGAGGTTGGTTTCTATTCTGCCCCTTGTTAAAAGTTCTGCTACTCCCTTCATTTGCTGCTTGAGAAGAACAACTTGAAGGTTTCAATTCTCCCGAACTTTGTGGCACAGGTTTTCCTTTGTCGGTGGACGAGACGACAGGGTTTTCAAAATGCTCCGTCACGTTCCTCCGGAAAGAGGTTTGTCGCCTTTCTTTCTCTATTATCTCCGCCTTCAAGGCCATGTTAATGGCCTCTTGCAAACTCCACAGATTTTGCAGCCCAATCTTTTCTTGAATTGAGGGTTTCAATCCATTCACGAACCTTGCAACCCTTTGATTTTCTGTCTCCATCAAATTGTTTCGCTTCGCAAGTCTCATGAAATCATCCGTATAATCAGTCACGTTTCTGTTGCCTTGGACGCAGCTGATGTATATACGATACAAAAGTTGTTCATAATCCGCAGGTAAGAAACGATCCATCAAGAGTTGCTTCATTTTTCTCCAAGTGCGGATTCGATTCTTTCCTTGCCTCTGCCGAGTATTTTGTAATTGATCCCACCAAACAGCGGCAGTTGCTTTGAGACGGAAGGCCACCATCTTCACCATCTTTGTCTCGGGAACCTCCATGACATCAAAGAATCTTTCTACTTCAACTAGCCAATCCAGGAAATCTTCGATTTTAAGGTTTCCTGCAAAAGTTGGAATGTCGGCCTTAATCCGAAAGTCATCAAAGTTGTTGCGGTTTTGATGGTTTGGATTGTTAGCTGCATGTGGTTCCACATCTTCTTCTTCGGACTCCGATTCGCTGTCTTGAACACGGAGCCTAGGAACTCGTAGATTATTGACTCCAACAGCTCTATGATTATTTGGACCAATGGCTTGGACCAACATCTCACGAAGTTCTCCAATTTGAGTAGTCAAGTTTGTAATCTGTTCAGCTAGAGCATCCAAGTCTGCTCGAGTGATAGGGGCAGGTTCACGATCACGATCACCCATGGATAGATAGGATAATCAACGATGCCAAGACGAGAGAAACTCGCTCTGGTACCAATTGACGCAGCACGAAGCAATGAAAGGGTTACCAGCGTAATCCCTTGTAGAACAAAGTTTACTGGAGTCCACCAGTTGATAGAAATCCCAAAGGATAATTTGATTAATTGATAAAAAGATGTCCAAATGATTACAAAGCCATGGCTTAAATAAGCCTTTTACAACCTCTTGGAAAACTCAAAAGACTTAGGAAATTAAAATGAAAATAACTGACATATAATAAAGCCCTTGAAACCCCAAAAGACTCCATTTATTAGTAGGCTGCTGTCTTGATGACTTTCTGCAAAAGATGGCTCAAGCCACTTTTGTGGGAGAATTATTTTAACACGTTTCTGCGAAAAGTGGCTCAAGCCACTTTTGTGGGAGAATTATTTTAACACGTTTCTGCGAAAAGTGGCTCAAGCCACTTTTATGGGAAATTAATACCCCTTTTATGATTGCGCCCTTTTGTCTTCCGACGTTCCATCTCCTCCTCGATCCATTCCGCCATTTGTTCTACATCAAATATGCGAACACGCGGTAAAAATACAGCTACTTATTTTCTTTCTACAGAAGCACCAATGGAAAGAAAGCCTCCCATTAAATTTGGTTTATAACATTAATGTACTGAAAAGTAGTGATATTTAAAACAGAAAATCACAAAAGGAAATTCCACCCAAGCTGATTATTTTTCCTCACCCCACCAATGTCTACATTCTCTTTTACATCCTCATGTAACGGGAAAGAGGAGAATTAGTTTTATGCACAATATGTTCCAAATAATTCCTAGCCTTCCTTATGATCAAAACGATTGGAAGATAAAAATCATTGGAAGATAAAAACTATTTTTGGGTTAAAACCTAAATTTTCTGAGCTAAAATTTAGGTTTTAATCTCAACCACTGGAGTTGGTCTATGGCGAAATATTGTCGCACATTAATTACCCTCAGAAAAATGATCCAATAAATTAAGTCAAGTACTACGGCGCCTATCAGGTCTAACTAATTCTATGACAAGGGGCTGTAACTTATGCTAACCATGCACCATTCCTCTAGAAGAACAATGGTCATCATTTATAAGATCATTCTGCAACAATTTAATGACACTGCAGTATAGAAGGGGCCATATTCATTACTACCAAACCAACGAGTCACCATAGTATAGGTTTCAAGATGCCTCGGTTTATCTTTCATTAGAGAAAAAGCAAAGGCGACATAGTTTTTAACTTTTCTTAGCAACATAATATAAGCTTTCAAATCGTATGCTCTTTCGAAGCTTGCAGGGGTTTGTTGCAAGTGCTATTTTCCTTGCGTATGCATGTATGATATGAAAGAAATACAATTGTCTAATTCAGTCTAATTTGAGGCACCAAATGAGCTTTCTGAGTTCTGAGTTAGACCAGACATGACAGTTGAATTATTTCGTCCTTCTTATCAACCAGACGGGTCTGCTAAGTTCTTAGTTAGACCGTGTGCGGCGGTTCGATTATTTCGTTTATAAGTCTTTCTATACTAATCAGGCAAGCCTTCTGAGTTATGAGTTAAATCAGGCACGACAATTGGATTATTTTGTCTATTTCGTTTTCTATTTCATTCTAAATCATGTGGATTATTCTTCAATTTAATATGAGATGTCGTATGAGTCATCTGAATTAGCTATGGCATGACAGTGGGACGACTTCACCTATTTCGTCTTATTATGGGATTCAATTCCAATTATCTCCTTTCTTGGTTTGATTCCAACTTTTGATGGGAAGTTTTGTAATCTCATCTTTAAGATTTGGAGGATTCCTCTTCCTGCCTCTTGGGGAATTTTAACATTTGAGCTTATCCGTACAACAGTTGAGACATCAATTCATCTCTCTCTGTTGGATCTGTTTTCAAGCCATGTTTGTCCCTTTTATTCCACAAGCATCTTTATCAATGCTGGGATTTATTGACAATTCAGCAAGTGCACTTATTGCAATTGGGGTTGAAGAGTCGTAAATTTCATTATTTACCCTACTCAAAGAAAGTGAGTCAAGGGTAGTTCTGATGTGTACTTAGATTGGATTGGATAACTAACAAGGTTCAGAATGGAAATTAATCACATAATATAGAAAGACGAAATAGATAAAATAATTTAACCGTCTCGTCCAGTCTAACTCAGAACTCAGAAGCTATGTTTGTCTCTTTTTGAGGGAGGACTGTCTTAGGTTTTTCTGGTATGATTTAGAGAAAAAGATTTAAAACGAGTTGATGAAATTTGTGGTCTGCCCCGTTGTTCTGATACAACTATTTGTTGTGGGGGAGGGGGGGGAAGCCTATGTCTTGTTGATGGAGATCCTGTAATTGTTGGGATGGAGCTGCAGGTGAAAAGGTTCCTGGTTCTGGCTGTTGAAGAAACATAAGATGGTCAGAATTATGGAGGAAAGTCGTTAATTGGCGCGACAAGGGTGAATTTGGTGGTAACAGTACATAGTTTGTTAGTTTGCATACGTGTTTTCAAAGCATAACATTACAACTCTTACTCGTTGGTGTTCTTGTGTAGGAATTATAGCCCTGTAATTTGTATTTTATAACCTCCGTAGTACACAAAAATCCCAGAAGGATTAAGGGAATATCGATAAATTTCAAATGTTGATCGATTGTCTTGAATTTGTGTAAAGGTTAAACAGAGATCATCTCAGTAAAAAAAGTTCAATTTTCATACTAATGATGGATTGTTTGATCTTGAATTATTTACAACTTTTGGCTCCCCTTTCTCTCCTAATATTTTGCATATCTGTTTAGCGCTGATGGCTGTCGAGTTGCTTGGGGCCTTTTTACGGTCTCTCTATAGCTTGGGATAAGGGGTTCCGTCATGTTCTTGTGGACATGATTTTGCTGTTGTTCATCTTGTTCTTATAGAGAATTGCTGTTGTACCCCAATGGAAGCTTTATTTTTGGCTTGCAAAACTCTATTACACAGGGATTGGGTCTGTCTCTTGATTAGGGAGTTACTGTTTCTGAGACTCCTCCTTGTTCTTAGAGATCACGATTTGATACAAATTTCTAAGCCGAGAGATGTTGTCGTGTAGTTTTTCGCTTTGTTTAGCCATTAAATTTGATATGTTATGTTTGGCAATACATACTCCAAATATTCTCCGGAGAGTTGAGTTGTGTGCTTCTTTGTTTGAGTTATTTGCTAGATATTTAGGTTGGCAACCTCAAGGGCTGAGATGACCCAATGACCTAAGGTAACCCAGAAGCAAGGGAAGGAAGATGAACAAGGCAATGTGGCAAAAATAAAAAGTTAGGACGATAGGCAAAAGTGGTTGTAGGATGGGGAGTCGAGCCGGGCAGCACGCTAGGTAAAGGCATCATCATCTGCGGGATCTGGGCAGCCGGACAGCTGTTGTACCCCTTCACTCCCCGGCCTAAAGCTCGTTGTTGGTTTGCTACCCACCTTTAGAGGGTGGGGTGCCCTACTAACCCGAGTAGCATAGGGCGTGCTTAATGCAACCTCACACCCCATACGATGGTTTGTGAACAGATTTCAAACACTATTACCCACCCGGGTCAAGCTCCACTTTCATCACCCACCTTAATGCCCTGCTTAGTTTCAAGCCCACGCTACTAGGCTCGGCAATATAACTGTGTGTTGTAACATCTTATAAACTGCTGTGTCAGTAATAGTATTGTTCGATGTGGGATTTGAGCAAGAGCAAAGAGGTAGGTGTATTTCCCCCGTTCAACGTGTTTCTTTTATTCAAGCGGCATGCCTCTTAGTCAATAAGAGATCAAATAATGCTTTGTACACACATTCACGACCAATGTGATCACTGCATCCCCAATTCCGTTGCTTCTGGTTGTCTTTGTTCTCCAATGTCACTTTAGCTTGGTTACTCAACTACTGGTCTCTCGTCATGCCTTGACGCACGTGAAGCTAAAGATCTTCTTACTGAACATGTTTTATTTCCACTGCTTCGGGTTTCTTTCCCCGACGACGCTTTCGTTGAAATGTTAAAAGAAAAGGTTAATAAGAGAACTACTATGTCCTCAAAATTAACTGATTAAATAAAACCAGCGGGTAATAGAGGTTAATTACATCGCAGATGAATTGTCAAGTGTCGAGTATTAAATTCTGCAAAAGTTTACGTATACAGGAACAATTAACATTTTGTACACCAAGTGAAGAACAGATGCCTAATAATTGCCGATTTCGTGTTTGCTTAGCACCTTAGCATTTGAAACCTCCGCAGGCGATAAGCCATATTATGATGATCAGAATAAGGACTCCACCTCCAATCATTAGCTTCATTTGGAGACTCTGCAGCCACATCTTACGTCGCAATTGCCTGCCTTGCCTCTGGAAGCTGTCAGCCTGTATTCAATACAAACATCCCAAGTAGCACGTCAACTACAAATGCCTAGTGAACTCAAACCGGTATTAAATTATAAGACCAGACCAGTTAAGTGAAGTGATGGCATGTACCTGGAACTGCAGATTTTCTGTTTTATCAACCAAAAGCTCAATTCTCTCACCGCGATCCAAAACCTGCCACCAAGAGATGGGATTGATTCAATCAACTCACAACGAACCACTCATGGGTTGGATGACTCGCAAATATGCGAACACGCGGTAAAAATACAGCTACTTATTTTCTTTCTACAGAAGCACCAATGGAAAGAAAGCCTCCCATTAAATTTGGTTTATAACATTAATGTACTGAAAAGTAGTGATATTTAAAACAGAAAATCACAAAAGGAAATTCCACCCAAGCTGATTATTTTTCCCCACCCCACCAATGTCTACATTCTCTTTTACATCCTCATGTAACGGGAAAGAGGAGAATTAGTTTTACGCACAATATGTTCCAAATAATTCCTAGCCTTCCTTATGATCAAAACCATTGGAAGATAAAAATCATTGGAAGATAAAAACTATTTTTGGGTTAAAACCTAAATTTTCTGAGCTAAAATTTAGGTTTTAATCTCAACCACTGGAGTTGGTCTATATGGCGAAATATTGTCGCACATTATTACCCTCAGAAAAATGATCCAATAAATTAAGTCAAGTACTAGGGTGCCTATCAGGTCTAACTAATTCTATGACAAGGGGCTGTAACTTATGCTAACCATGCACCATTCCTCTAGAAGAACAATGGTCATCATTTATAAGATCATTCTGCAACAATTTAATGACACTGCAGTATAGAAGGGGCCATATTCATTACTACCAAACCAACGAGTCACCATAGTATAGGTTTCAAGATGCCTCGGTTTATCTTTCATTAGAGAAAAAGCAAAGGCGACATAGTTTTTAACTTTTCTTAGCAACATAATATAAGCTTTCAAATCGTATGCTCTTTCGAAGCTTGCAGGGGTTTGTTGCAAGTGCTATTTTCCTTGTGTATGCATGTATGATATGAAAGAAATACAATTGTCTAATTCAGTCTAATTTGAGGCACCAAATGAGCTTTCTGAGTTCTGAGTTAGACCAGACATGACAGTTGAATTATTTCGTCCTTCTTATCAACCAGACGGGTCTATTAAGTTCTTAGTTAGACCGTGTGCGGCGGTTCGATTATTTCGTTTATAAGTCTTTCTATACTAATCAGGCAAGCCTTCTGAGTTATGAGTTAAATCAGGCACGACAATTAGATTATTTTGTCAAATTCGTTTTCTATTTCATTCTAAATCATGTGGATTATTCTTCAATTTAATATGAGATGTCGTATGAGTCATCTAAATTAGCTATGGCATGACAGTGGGACGACTTCACCTATTTCGTCTTATTATGGGATTCAATTCCAATTATCTCCTTTCTTGGTTTGATTCCAACTTTTGATGGGAAGTTTTGTAATCTCATCTTTAAGATTTGGAGGATTCCTCTTCCTGCCTCTTGGGGAATTTTAACATTTGAGCTTATCCGTACAACAGTTGAGACATCAATTCATCTCTCTCTGTTGGATCTGTTTTCAAGCCATGTTTGTCCCTTTTATTCCACAAGCATCTTTATCAATGCTGGGATTTATTGACAATTCAGCAAGTGCACTTATTGCAATTGGGGTTGAAGAGTCGTAAATTTCATTATTTACCCTACTCAAAGAAAGTGAGTCAAGGGTAGTTCTGATGTGTACTTAGATTGGATTGGATAACTAACAAGGTTCAGAATGGAAATTAATCACATAATATAGAAAGACGAAATAGATAAAATAATTTAACCGTCTCGTCCAGTCTAACTCAGAACTCAGAAGCTATGTTTGTCTCTTTTTGAGGGAGGACTGTCTTAGGTTTTTCTGGTATGATATAGAGAAAAAGATTTAAAACGAGTTGATGAAATTTGTGGTCTGCCCCGTTGTTCTGATACAACTATTTGTTGTGGGGGAAGGGGGGGGAAGCCTATGTCTTGTTGATGGAGATCCTGTAATTGTTGGGATGGAGCTGCAGGTGAAAAGGTTCCTGGTTCTGGCTGTTGAAGAAACATAAGATGGTCAGAATTATGGAGGAAAGTCGTTAATTGGCGCGACAAGGGTGAATTTGGTGGTAACAGTACATAGTTTGTTAGTTTGCATACGTGTTTTCAAAGCATAACATTACAACTCTTACTCGTTGGTGTTCTTGTGTAGGAATTATAGCCCTGTAATTTGTATTTTATAACCTCCGTAGTACACAAAAATCCCAGAAGGATTAAGGGAATATCGATAAATTTCAAATGTTGATCGATTGTCTTGAATTTGTGTAAAGGTTAAACAGAGATCATCTCAGTAAAAAAATTCAAATTTCATACTAATGATGGATTGTTTGATCTTGAATTATTTACAACTTTTGGCTCCCCTTTCTCTCCTAATATTTTGCATATCTGTTTAGCGCTGATGGCTGTCGAGTTGCTTGGGGCCTTTTTACGGTCTCTCTATAGCTTGGGATAAGGGGTTCCGTCATGTTCTTGTGGACATGATTTTGCTGTTGTTCAGCTTGTTCTTGTAGAGAATTGCTGTTGTACCCCAATGGAAGCTTTATTTTTGGCTTGCAAGACTCTATTACACAGGGATTGGGTCTGTCTCTAGATTAGGGAGTTACTGTTTCTGAGACTCCTCCTTGTTCTTAGAGATCACGATTTGATACAAATTTCTAAGCCGAGAGATGTTGTCGTGTAGTTTTTCGCTTTGTTTAGCCATTAAATTTGATATGTTATGTTTGGCAATACATACTCCAAATATTCTCCGGAGAGTTGAGTTGTGTGCTTCTTTGTTTGAGTTATTTGCTAGATATTTAGGTTGGCAACCTCAAGGGCTGAGATGACCCAATGACCTAAGGTAACCCAGAAGCAAGGGAAGGAAGATGAACAAGGCAATGTGGCAAAAATAAAAAGTTAGGACGATAGGCAAAAGTGGTTGTAGGATGGGGAGTCGAGCCGGGCAGCACGCTAGGTAAAGGCATCATCATCTGCGGGATCTGGGCAGCCGGACAGCTGTTGTACCCCTTCACGCCCCGGCCTAAAGCTCGTTGTTGGTTTGCTACCCACCTTTAGAGGGTGGGGTGCCCTACTAACCCGAGTAGCATAGGGCGTGCTTAATGCAACCTCACACCCCATATGATGGTTTGTGAACAGATTTCAAACACTTTTACCCACCTGGGTCGGGCTCCACTTCCATCAACCACCTTAATACCCTGCTTAGTTTCAAGCCCACGCTACTAGGCTCGGCAATATAATTGTGTGTTGTAACATCTTATAAACTGCCGTGTCAGTAATAGTATTGTTCGATGTGGGATTTGAGTAAGAGCCTAGAGGTAGGTCTATTCCCCCGTTCAACGTGATTCTTTTATTCAAGCCGCATGCCACTTAGTCAATAAGAGGACAAATAATGCTTTGTACACACATTCACGACCAATGTGATCACTGCATCCCCAATTCCGTTGCTTCTGGTTGTCTTTGTTCTCCAATGTCACTTTAGCTTGGTTACTCAACTACTGGTCTCTCGTCATGCCTTGACGCACGTGAAGCTAAAGATCTTCTTACTGAACATGTTTTATTTCCACTGCTTCGGGTTTCTTTCCCCGACGACGCTTTCGTTGAAATGTTAAAAGAAAAGGTTAAGAAGAGAACTACTATGTCCTCAAAATTAACTGATTAAACAAAACCAGCGGGTAATAGAGGTTAATTACATAGCAGACGAATTGTCGAGTGTTGAGTATTAAATTCTGCAAAAGTTTACGTATACAGGAACAATTAACATTTTGTACACCAAGTGAAGAACAGATGCCTAATAATTGCCGATTCCGTGTTTGCTTAGCACCTTAGCATTTGAAACCTCCGCAGGCGATAAGCCATATTATGATGATCAGGATAAGGACTCCACCTCCAATCATTAGCTTCATTTGGAGACTCTGCAGCCACATCTTACGTCGCAATTGCCTGCCTTGCCTCTGGAAGCTGTCAGCCTGTATTCAATACAAACATCCCAAGTACCACGTCAACTACAAATGCCTAGTGAGCTCAAACCGGTTTTAAATTATAAGACCAGACCAGTTAAGTGAAGTGATGGCATGTACCTGGAACTGCAGATTTTCTGTTTTATCAACCAAAAGCTCAATTCTCTCACCGCGATCCAAAACCTGCCACCAAGAGATGGGATTGATTCAATCAACTCACAACGAACCACTCATGGGTTGGATGACTCGCAAATATATGAACACGTGATAAAAATACAGCTAATTATTTTCTTTCTATAGAATCACCAATGGAAAGAAACCCTCCCATTAAATTTGGTTTATAACATTGATGTACTGAAAAGTAGTGATATTTAAAACAGAAAATCACATAAGGAAATTCTACCCAAGCTGATTATTTTTCCCCACCCCACCAATGTCTACATTCTCTTTTACATCCTCATTTAACGGGAATGAGGAGAATTAGTTTTACGCACAATATGTTCCAAATAATTCCTAGTCTTCCTTATGATCAAAACCATTGGAAGATAAAAATCATTGGAAGATAAAAACTATTTTTGGGTTAAAACCTAAATTTTCTGAGCTAAAATTTAGGTTTTAACCCCAACCACTGGAGTTGGTCTATATGGCGAAATATTGTCGCACATTAATTACACTCAGAAAAATGATCCAATAAATTAAGTCAAGTACTAGGGCGCCTATCAGGTCTAACTAATTCTATGACAAGGGGCTGTAACTTATGCTAACCATGCACCATTCCTCTAGAAGAACAATGGTCATCACTTATAAGATCATTCTGCAACAATTTAATGACACTGCAGTATAGAAGGGGCCATATTCATTACTACCAAACCAACGAGTCACCATAGTATAGGTTTCAAGATGCCTCGGTTTATCTTTCATTAGAGAAAATGCAAAGGCGACATAGTTTTGAACTTTTGTTAGAACTCTTTAGGGAGAATATAAAAATCAAAATATGACTAATGTCAAAGATAATGTGGGACACACTTCTAATCTCTACTAAGACATTAGGCCTATAGCACAACTTTGATCTGGCAAAAGACCCAGATGAACATGGGGAGATAAACTGCAAAAGTATAAATAGAAGATTTGAGCCATGACCTACAAAAAGGGCCGGACTGAAATAAGAGTTAAAGCAATAAATAATAAACCAAATAAGCAAACCCATTGAGAATGCAGACAGCGTTAAGATCTACAGATCAGCACTCTTTTCCATGAGAAGTTGCCCCTATGAGGAACAGAATTCTTGCACATGACATGTATATATTTGTCCTTGTGCACAGGAATGAAGAAACAACACATAGCAACATAATATAAGCTTTCAAATATGAGTTGCCAAAGTTGCCACAACTTGTAGAGATACGTAGTGTCTATAGCAGTTCAGCTCCCTCCAGTACCATCCCCAAATACCGTAACCAAAAAAATAATAACATTAAGCCACAATATCATTCTTTTGAAAATCCAGGATGTAAAAAGCTCATAGTCTCAAGTGAAGAAGCCAGCATACATATGCATAAAATAACCATATGCTAAAAAAGTTCCATAGCCAATAGTTATATAATCTTTTACCTTCTCTATATTGTCCATCATCACACCTTTCACCTCCGTGATTTGGGCCTTCAATTTGGAAAGCTTACTTATTTCTTCTGGATGCTCCATGCAATATTGCATGTGCTCCTTAAGCATTGGCCTGTCAAAGAAAAACCCAATATTTACTGTCCATACTAAATTGCATAGAAGATTAATATTTAAACACCAAAAGGCAAATACACACCCAAATTCTCTGTCAAGATTGTAAGCGATGCTAAATCGATCTTCAAATAAGTCATCCTCTTCATCATCATCATCAAGAGGATGCGGCCCTGCATTCTTAATATCTGCAGCATACCGCTGCTTGAAATCCTCTTTCACTCGTTCAAGGAACACAAAAGGCACACTCCTTCCGGCCGATTCATCAGCAACAACAAGAAACACTGCAAACCCACTTAGCAGTTTAAATTATACATTCTACAACTAGTATCTAAAACAAGCATATAATTGCGATTCTCGGAACTTAAAAAAGAATGCGTACCGAATCCACTGTCAAGTAGGAAGTTAAAAGTGTAGCCATCGCACGAGTAGGTGTACTTGCTGCTGCTGGAAGGTAGCTTCTGCAAGCATTGAACAGCAATGGTACTAAAGTTTCCGGTGAAGGTCGTGTGTTCTGCTAAAACAACACTTCCTTTTGCAACAAAGCTATATATTAATCCTCTGTGACTCATATCTGAATTATCAATTCAAACGCGCAAACACCCCGCGAAAGAAATATCACCAGTACCTAAATGCAGCAGTAAACGTAGAGAAATTACACACAGTATCAAATCCCCAAACCCAAAATCCAAAATACAGGATTACAATTAGCTTATCATATTCAGGAAACCCGCCACCGCCAAGTAAATTTCTAAAATTCGAGTGCGAGTATTCACATATTTGAGTCAATAATAATGCTAACTTCAATTAGACGGGTTTTCGATGTGCTTGAAACCCCACCACCGTCACTTAACCAACCATAACCTCTCAATTTTCTCGGCAACCAAACAGAGAAAACGAAAAGGGTATAAGAATTAGACAAATTAAAGGTCGGGGATTGCAAAATCTTATTTGCAAATCCTAAAAAACAAAATGAAATTACATCTTGATCTGCAAATAACACCGAGAGATAGGGAAGGAGGAGGAACATACTTGTCAGATCAATCCGAGAGAGAGAAGAGAGATGACTCCGTCGGGAAGTTGGGGAAATCCGAAGTCAGTAAGGCGACGTGGTCCAGGTCGTTGCTTGCTTGTTTAGATTGGTTTTATTGGTTTTTTGGTAAATAAATGATATAATTGTGACTGACATTTCCAGGTCTGCCTTGCATTGGATTACTCAACTAGATCATGACGTCTTTTCCCGCAAAAGAATAAACTGTCATTCCATTTTCACCCCTTAAATTATCTGTCTGTTTCAAATTGATCCTCTTATTAAGAACTCAACCTACAAACAAGATAGACATTTATCGATTTTACCCCTCCCCGAACTTTAATTTTAGTCTATTAATCTCTTGAACTTTTATAATAACCAATTTTCTCTTAAACTTTAATTTTAAACCGATTAACTCCCAAACTTTTATATTTACTATTTTTTTTTTTTTATGTTTTGCTAGTCACACTCTTCCATCTCAAGAAATAAATGTTGAAACTTGAAATTAAAGAGAACTAGATTTGTTAAAATGAAGTGTGGGGTTAGGAGCATGAACGAGGACTTATATGGCACGGGTAAACAGTAGATCGCCATGCCAATGAAATGAAGACGTGTATGTTTTAGTCCACGTGTCCTTATTTTATTAGCATTGAAAACGATGTACCTGTGCCATGTAAGTTTTTCTCAAGGCGTAGAGTCTAAAGGACATAAAATTACACATGCAATACGTACTAGTTTCAAGGAAATTGAGTTACAAGTTTTTACAAGTACAACATAGCATTCAGGAGAAGCTGAGCTCAAAAGTGTTTGATTTCTTTCTTCAAAAATCGAACGAATCTGAAGAATGATAACGAAGGTCACAATTATTGGAGTCTGCAATGGAACAACAAACAAGTACAACCCTCCAACCCCAAATGCTTTCTTTCAGAATGTTCATATTTGGTTAGCGACTGCCAGATATAGCGCCAACAAGAGACGGAGCTCTGCCTCTGGTTTCCTTGATGTAGGAAACATAGTCGTTGTGGTCCATGGTGCATAATGAGCTCTGGTAGCGGGTCAATCGTATGCTCTTCCGAAGCGGCTCAGTGATGCTGCCATTATATCCAGATTTCCGCATCAATGAGTCAATTGCTTCTGTTTTTGTCCAACCTGAAACCAAACCAAATTAGACCAGACTAAGAACCAAAACATTAACCAAACACAAATTTGCGCAGAAATCCCGGCTTAATGGTGATTTACAGCCCACAGATCGCATTGCGTGCCTTAATTTTCATTAGAAACCTAGCTGCAATTGGATCCTTATTCCAAACTAAAGTAAGGAACTGTTTGCAAAGCATATTTTCAAATATAATATCACCTGACTTCTGTTCAGTAGATGAGCAACAGCAGAAATCATAAAGCATAAATTAAAACCTGGGAATAGGTAACCATGTGTCAACTAAATTTACAACTCAATCTATTGAGTCAAATCCTTGTCCATAAAAGATAGGGTCGTTTTAGTTTCGGTAAAAAAACTTTGTTTATAAAACACTGTCATTTTAGTTGAGTTAAAATTATGTCGTTTTTCTTTTTAGACATAGCAGACGTAGAAGAATTGTTTAAGGTTATTTTGGGCTACAATGTTGTTCAAACCTTCGAACAGTAACGGTCACAAAACTATACTATTCACAAACCTAATTATGACTGCATGAAATCCATAAAACTGTGACTGAGTCGTAGTAACAGCTTACCTCAGTTGTTTTTCATCGAACCAGGGCTTAGTTTTTTAACTTAGTTTCTAGACTTTAAAGCTCAAAGAACTCAAACCCAAATCCTATGCCCTAAATCCTTGTATATCTTAAACTTCAACGAGACTCAAGCAGTGACACGAATGTGTGGCTGCAGACAACACAATTCTAGATGAAGGAACCATCTATATGAACCCATTTGAACGGTAACTGTGAAAGCCATACCACTCACCTTCTTCGTCATTTCCCAACTCTTCCCCTCCCCACCTTTAGCTTGCCATGGTATGCCATGGAAAGTAGTCGGTGTCTGTATCAGGGGCCCCAAAATGGACTCTTATGCCCCTTTGAGGGGCCCATCACAGGCAACTGTCTTAGGGCCAGGGCAGCAGTATTCTTTTGTCTAATTTAAAATAAATAAAAGGATGTGGAAAAAAAAATAATCATGAGATATAATTGTAATTTTATTAATAAAATAGAAGAACCGAGCAAAGAAATGAGTTAATAAAAGATCACAATTGTAATTCTATTTCCATTTCAAAGGTCAGCGTTGAAGTTGTAACTCCAGAATGTTCAAAGATACTACTATAACTTATTTTTGCTCATAAATTTCAAGTAAATAATGAGTGGGGAGAATTACCTTCATGAGCAGCAACCTCAGGCAAGTATGTGGCACTGCGCCTTGTATTATAGTCAGGATCAGTAAATTCAATAATTATACCATGTTTCCCAATCTGCAATATTTATTAATCATGATAAGAGAGAAAACAAAACTTTAGTATCTATCAATGTTTTAAAAGGCGAAGGCATAGGTAAGATGTTTCACGGATAGCCCTGCCTACGCGAAAGCCTTGAGGCCTCACAAAACCTACATTTTTTAATATATACAATATATATAATTATATAGATATGTATATATAATATTTTGGTGGGATACAGAGTCTTAAAAGAGAAAAACAAGGATAACATAACGTTTATTTAAGTAAAGAATAATATAATGTTACCAAAAAAAAGAATGTTTTTTTTTTCCTGCTGACCAATCACATTTTTTAAGGAAAGAATATATAACATTACAAGATGCTTTCATAGAAATGTCTTATTTTCAATATTTTGAGATCAATAAAATATTATTAGAAACAAAAAGTCCAACCGAAAGGAATATGGTGGGGTAACAAATCTCATTAAAAGTAGTTCAGTTTAAAAAGAAAAAAGAAAAAAGAAACTATAAAAAACACGAAAAATCAGCAAACATAAACCACTCGCAACGACGCCGTCTTCTTCATCTTCTTCAGAGTACAGCTGGCTCTGCAACTAAAAAATTTTTAGATTTCAACTAAAAATTTTTCAGATTTCAGCAACTTAAAAAAAAAAAGAAAAAAAAAAGACGCCCAGTCGAACGCCTCAGACATGCCCCCTCAACCATGTCTAGGCAAGTTTAAGCCTACTCCAACTGGGCAGAGGCATTTTCATGGTTTCATCCGAAGCTGCCGAGGCACATCTTAAGGCGCGTTTTTTTTAAACATTGGTATCTCTATTCATTAATCTAAAAACAAGAGTATATTACAAACATAATCTAAGTAACGAAACCAACTATGTAGCATGCAAAATAGCTGATTAAGCCAAAACATTAAAGATCCTTACAAATATCCCAGCAGCGGAAGAACTTGAAACATACCTCCCAATCAAGGTAGTGACTAGCAGTTTCATAATCCGTCAGAATGGAAACTGTGCATTCCAACTGAGGTATTTCCTTAGCTTGTATTGGGGAAAACCTCCGGTCCTTCAAAGCACTGCAGAAAATTACAAACAGGAAGAAATCATTATATGTTGCACCAAAAAAAAAAGATCATAAAGAATAGAAAACCCCACATCAGCAGAGGAAAATAAAGTGCATTATGCAAATGCAGTTGGATGTCTCATGTATTCGGTGGTTTTTGCACAAGCCCTGTCCTAGCTCAAGCAATAAGCGTTGTTCCAAAGTATATGGCAGATCCAGGAAAGCAACACTGTAGCATAGTTCCATGGTGATAAAATGTGACAGCCAAAGTGCTATTTTCTAAGTCAAGAATCAAGTATTTCATTGAAGATCAAAGCATATTGATTCGTTATCACTGGAGTAGGGACTGGGTAGAGTTAAAGAAAATTAAGGTTCCAAAGGTTCATACAACGGAGAATGCTTGTGAAACATCAAAAACATGATGTGACCAATACCAGGAAGATCAAGAATGTGGATCCTACCAAGAAATGCAGTACAAGATTCAACCTTGTGACATCACCCAACAAGATTGCATACATTACCTAATCTCTTTTAACAACCAAGTGTATTATTTAGTGCAACATATAAATCCTAATCTTAATTTAATTCCAGCAACAACAAAAAAAAAAAAAAAAAAAAACCACGCACTATTTGAGCAAGGCTAAAATCATCATAACACACACAAATTAGAAGGAATTTAGATGATAGCTAACTAAAGGGAATTTAGAAGCATAATTATAAGGGAGGTAATTGGTAACTAAATCCTCTAAAGGCTGAGGTAGCAACCTTGAGCACCCTTTTGATGTGGGCTTCGCTAATTTCAACTCAATTTCTAGCCCATCTCCTTTGCAGTTCTTCAATCACTAGACGCATACATGTGCTTTCACACACACAACCACTCATAGGATCATCATAATACTGAACAATATGCTCTTCCACGAACAAATTATGATTTCAGAGTTCAGAAACATGGTTCATGATTTAAAAAAACAAATGAAAGTTTCCCTAAAACATAAAAGGAAAACCCAAACAAGCATGCCCAAAAAATACACATGCACATGTACGTAGATCACATATGTATAGGCTGCCAAACACATCTCAAATAACACAGGAAAGAAAACATGCAGAGATAGTACTCTATGTACATGTAGGACCACGTATGATACAGTGAAGATGAAAAGTACAAGAGCTGTCATAATACCTGGTTAGAGCGTAATCCCTGAATCCATTAATCAAGCCCCGAGGTTCTAGTGTTCCTATGCATCCACGCAAACGAGGCTCACCACCATTCACCACTTTCTTCCAAGTAACGAACAATGGACTGAGACCCAAGCATTGTTAATGTCAGATGAGAACATCGAAAGAATCAATGTCCTGCTTTATAAGACATAAAGCAATCCATACTATTACGATTGATATGCAAGTCTACATGTTAAGTTCCCAACCTCACCCACACATTCCCAACCACACACACACACACACATATAGATTCTATTAGCAGAAGGAAACATGAAACTAATATTACTGGCTATTTATAACTCATAACCCCAACGACAAAGGGTAATATGAAAAGCACATGCCACATAATTGGAGTCAATGCAGTATTTAAACTAAAAGCAAATAAATCTCAAACCAAGTATTGGTAAAAGAAACTGCAAGATATATAGCCTAGTTGGTACATACACCACTCTTCTAAAGAGAAGGTGTCAAGTTCAAAACTTCCAGTCCGTAAATGTCATAACTGGTATAAGAAAATTATTAGATCTATCTATCGGTTGTCTGGCCCAAGAAAATACATAAAAGAACAAGGGAAAAAATAGTTATAGGAGTCCTTGCATGGTCCAAGAAAATTGTGGGTCATTTAACATTTGTTGCTATACTTTTTCCTCCACCGTTGGATTAAGATCGAACAGTAAGCGACTGCAATTTCCTTGAACCATGGGGTCTAGGAGACTAAGAGTCACAAACTGAAACTGTGCTCTTGCTTTTGCAAATGACTGCACTTTACTATAAAAATAACAACACTGCAAAAATAGGAACAATTCACTCAACAAGTTCATTCTCATAGACAATCAAAAAGCCAATGCTAAAAGCTAAGCCAGCACACCGAGCAGGCTCCAATAAAGGGCCTCCACAGCTCTACCTCCTCCTGCATATTGAAGCGAATTACCTAATCCAAATGGGCTTCAATCAAGTATCGAACTAATCATCCATCCTATCCCCTCTTAGGAAAACATGGGACCAATCCACGCGGCCTTCCAACACCACTCATAATTTACTGACCGATGAAAATGAATGTTGTTTTGAATGCCAATACAGATAAGCTGTACTGTACATGGCCGAGCTAATGTACTTTGGGAAAATTCAGCAATGGCATGAGAAAATCATCTTGATCTAAGCAAAGCCACTGAGACTGGTTCAATCAGTACACATAAATTAATTTATATATATATATATATATATATATATATATATATATTTGTAGTTCATAGTAGAAGAAAAATAAAACAGAATTATCATGGCAACAGATTATTCTAGAAAACTATATATGCAATAAATAAATAAATGAAGCCACCCCACTAAATGCAATATCAAGAATCTGCAGCACAAGTAAAACCATGGCAACAGATTATTCTAGAAAAATTAAATATAATAAAATTGAAAAGAAATTGTGTACCTGCGTGCGTTTGAGTGAGATTGTATTATGTATATGTGTGTGTGTGTGTGTGTGTAGAGGGAGAGAGAGAGAGAGAGAGAGAGTACTGCTGGCCGTCGTCGAAGGCTGGAGGAGCAGGTTGTTCGATGCTGTAGTGAGCGAGGAGAGTATCGAAGCAGTAAGCCACCATGTCCTTGTCCGCCGACACCATTTTTGTTAATTATGTAATCGGTATGAATGATCGGTTAGTTCGTATTTAATTTGATCCTTGAAATTAGGGTTTCTGGGAAAGGAAGAATGGAAGTATAAAAACCAAACTTGTTTGGTCCCAGAAGAACCAGCAAGAAGCCAGAAATAATTGAAGGAGAGAAGAAAGCAGGAAAAAGAAAAAGTAGAAATATTTCTTTTCTTTGCTCGACCATCCACCATCCTCGAGTAACCGAAAAGAAAAAATTAAAAATTATTTCCCTTGTACTACAACGTGGGGTTAAACTTCATCTACGGTTAATTTCTTTTTTTAATTATATTTTAACGAATAGAGTTTAAAGTTGAAGCTAATTTTCACATCTTGTTTGAAGCCTCTCACGTACTCTTGTCTGATTTATTCAGCCGAGTTTAAAAAATATCTTAAAAGTTAGCATTTTACTTTTTGTTGGCTAGAAATCTAATGGACGGAATACAAAATATCCAACTTGGTTGGAGAATGTAAACAAAAATGTCAATTTACATCTTTTCTTACATTAGGAGATGGACCTGGTTAGAATGAAATCACAAATTTACATATTTCCATTAAAGTAGAACTCATATTTACAGCTTCCCAAAAACGTAAATAAAATGTAAACGTAACTTTTACATCCCCATTTAAGATGCCCTTGAAGGATTGCTTCTATCATGCCGGATGCTAAGAATTTCCTTACGAATCTTTGCACACTTTCAATGTATTTTTCGAGAAGCAAATACAATTGCGGAACATGAATTGGCTTCACTAGGAAACCATGAATCAAATACTTTTACTTTATGTTTGGATGAAGAAATTTAAAATTACTATGGAATTTTAAAATGACGGAAATTGAAATGACAGGATTTTATTTTCTAGAATTTGTGAATTTTGTTGTTTGATTAACCTAAAAAAACAATAGAATTGAAAACGGAATTTGTTAATTTTAAACTCTCAATCATAGGAATTGAGAAATGACACCTATTTACATGGAATTTAAACTTAGGAATTGGAGGCCCCAAATTCCAAGTTTTTTTTTCACTCGGAAATTCTAAATTTCTATGTTATCAATCCAAACAAGGGAATTTGTGCATGTCAATTCATAAATTCTGACTTTTATCCAAATTCCAAGTTTATTTCCCTCATCCAAACATAGTGTTAATCTGGTTTGGTAATTTTCCTTCCTACGAAGATTTGAAAAGTATACATTTCAAGAGGTTGCATGTGTTCCCGTTTTGAAAAATTATTGGCTTATCAAATTATCTATTGAGTCATGAAAAAGATTCAACAAAAGACAAACAAATCCACTCTCTGTTTTACATCATGCAATACGTGGAGTAACTCCCGAACCATGAAAAAGTGTGCTCCATAGAAGGACGAGGCCAGTTCTCCTAGACCCAATGGTCCAAGAATATTATGATCACCGACGGTTCGATCTTAATCCAAGGTGGAGAAAAAGTACAACAACAAAGTTAAAATGTCCATGTGTCGGTCAATTAAGACCGAACAGTAAGTGACCACAATTTCCTTCTACCATGGAGTCTAAGAGAACAAGACTGGTAATAGGACATTCTTACCATATGAATCTCAAAATTCAAACTTTGCATGCAGAAAAAGGCAAGAACCAATAACATCGAAACCGTATTCTTTCAAGATGCGATCCAACAGTAAATATGAAAGAAAATTTGAACCTGGAATCGCAAGTATGCCCAAATTTACATAATCCTGTATCAAGCATTTCCACAGTAAATATCAACAAAGGGAGGCAAGCCATCAATAATTTGACCGAGATCATCTATATTTCTACATTTGTACAAACTATACACATCAAGCAGGGTGTGACACGAACACATATATGACGAGGGGTTAGGCAACCGTTAAATAATAATGTACAACTTCACTAGCATTGTGCTATGTATGTACAACATAATATCTATCACGTTGTCAATCACTTCCAAACCTTAATTGCCCCATCTCTACCACTTGATATTAAGTGTCTCTGATTTAACTTAACCGAGGCCAAGGATAGGATTGAATCGCGGTGGCAGCCAGCAGAATCAGTGGCAGCAGCCGCAAGGACTGCCTTGGCTGTCAGCTTTGATGTTAGAGGTCGTCTTTTTGTCTCCTATATTTAAACCAAAAACCAATTCAAGAATTACGTACCAAATTAAAATAATAATAGTAACTTTCTTCAACTTAGCAACTGATCTAGTATCATATTTGTTACAACGCAAACACCGAGACCAGGAACACAATAGAACAACGACCTGTGACATAAAGTTTAAGCAGCTTATAAAAGAAATATAATAACAGCAAGCACATCCTATTGCCAGTTCCATGAAGGTTCTTCGAAACTACCAAGTCATTTTATTTTAACCGTGGTTTTAGGAGGATAAAGTTAAATAATCTAAAGATCGACCTCATCATACCCTTCCACCGAGGATAGTTTACTATGCCACCTAATTTCATAGATATATGACTACAACTGATTAATCATACCTGCACAACTTGCACACCAAAGCTAGATCTTGTTGCATAGAAATCATCATTACCGACTCCCTTCAAGTTTGGCCCACATATTGAGTAACTTCGATCGGGGCTGCAATATATGGATAAAGCCAATTAGATAACAAGACCCTTTAGTAAACCAAGAAAGTACTATTGAACTTGTGTACAAACCTGTAATGATCCCATCGACGTATCTTCAAATCGGTTCCTCCAGTTATCAAATCACCCCCAGGTAAGGGTAGCAATGAACGGATGCCAGGAAGACGAGGAGTGGGTTCATTTAGTTCATCAACTCTGTAGTGGGGATTGCCATTCCGTCTCATATCTGGTTTGGAACTTTTACTTGATGACTTAGCCAAGGCCCAAGGCACTTCAGACATTTCAGCATCACTTTCGTAACTTGCCACTCTCAGCACCTGCAGGAAAATAATAATAATATCTCAACATTTGAACAAATGAAGGTAAACCTAACAAAAAAGGGGCCATGTGTAGGTAATGAAAATAAAAAATAAAAAAGAGAGAAATAATAAGCATTTAAAAGGTTTGGTAAAACTCAAAGGCTGAACAGACCATCCAAGGGCCAAGAGGCACTTGATAGTTTTGTATATACAAATTTAACCTTTTTCTTAATCAACAAATTACCATCTCCAAAGTAAAAATTTGCATAATCCAATCTTAAGCACCCTCAAGTTTTGCATTCCTATTGGTTATGGGGTTCATGAGGGCGAGGGAGAAGCAGGGGGCTGATTCTAGGAGTCATCAAGAATCAGTAAAATAAAAATTTGGACTACAAGAAACTAATATACTACCGTTCAGCTAGTCTGAAGAAAAGAAGTTGGAAATTTTGGTAAACCACAGAGTAAAACCAGCAATCCTTCAATTTTAACCTAAAAGAGGTGCATGGATGAAATGCCTCTTAACTCTCCAATTCATGATTTCTGCTCAAACCCCATCCTGCTTGTATAAAATAAGATCTGATCTTTGCTTTCAGTTTTCTTTGTTTTTACGCTTTGAAAAAAAAGGGCAACCAGGGGAGTGTAATCTATGCATACGATTTTATCATCTAACTTTTCCAGTACAATCCATATCTAATATCTAACATCTAACAAAACTTATATACGATGATTTCTGTGTTAAAGTGTGCAAACCGATAAAAGATAATTTTTATGTACCTGGTGGCAGCTTCCATTTTCAGCATTCCAAAGAGAAACTTCGTTGCAACCTGCAGCAACATAAATAAGGGGCCTTGCAGCAGCAGACACAGAGGCATTAGGTGGAGGAAGAAAAAGGCACATTTTCTCTATAGGGCAAACAGAAGAATACTGCCATGAGTTTACAGGAATAAGGAACCTCATATCCCAAAGAGTAAGCACACCCCTCGAAGATCCTGACACAAACCAATTTTCACAGGAGCCTGTTACCAGCGAAGACACGTAGCCCTCCTCAGGAGTTGCTCTCAATGTCCAAGAATTGGTGTTCAACCTTGTATCCCAAAGATGGATACCACAATTTTGGGTGCTGTACATAACCATCTGATTTGTGCAGTTATCCGCTGAGAAATTCAACAAGCTCAATATGGCACCTTCCTTTATATCCTTCTTCTTGATATCAGCAACACCTGAATACTTTTCAACCACATTACCAAGTCCCCTGGAGATGTAATCAACAGAAAACATATGTATCATGCCATCACATGCTCCTACAACGACTCGAGCAGACCCCCGGAGCATTGCACTGCAAAGTGCACGGCTTCCCTCTAGATGATAAGTCAACCTTGACCGAAATGATATGTCCTTTTCCAACTTTCTTGAATCCCACACCTTAACAGTGGAATCATCAGATGCGCTCACAAAAAAGCTATGATCAGTTGAAATGGCTATGTCATTGACAGCAGACCGATGTTCTTGCAGGTGAGCAACCAACACCCCACGAGGCCTCCAACCAGAGTCTGGAATTGATGAATTTCGTGCAGAAGACGGCATTCCTGTTAGATCACTTGAAGTGGATGCATCTTCCAAGGGTATGGCACTTCCTTTTGTAGTGCCAGATAATCCCATATTTTGAAGCTTGCTATTAGCAAAGGTGGTTTGATCATTATCCCTACCATCTGGCTCATGTACAACTCTATAGAACTGTTTGGAACCATTGCCAAAATTGAATGATCCTGACACAAGCTTAGGTGCTGGAACAGAACTAGCCAAACTAAATGATTTATTTACTGGCTCCATCCAAGGCATGGCTGATGCACCAATTCCTACGGGATTCACTTGTGAAGGAGAATCAGATGCTGGAGAAGGAACTCCCACTGCTCGCTTGTCCATGCTAAAGGAGTATAAAGGTATGCCAACTGATGATTTATCACACATGAAGCTATTCACATAACTTCCCTGTGGCCACATAAAACCTGAAAATTGCATTTTTTCAGAGGACAAAGGATCATGAATGTCAACTGTGCTAGAAGCGGGCGTAAAGCTTCCCATACTTCTCAACTTAGCCTCACCGTCATCACATTCAGTTAACTCTCCTTGTTGCAAGGCCTTTCCGGTAAGTTTATGATTTTCAGGACTCTGGTGCTCGGCTGGCCAGCTTTTTGTTGAACTCAGTTCCTCAACCCCTTGCTGAAGCAAGTCAACACTTTCCCATTGTTTAGACTGAGGCCAAGAGTTGTACCATATCTTTCTCTGTCTTTCCAACATGTCTGAACTCCTTGCATTTTCTAGAACTTGGTAAAAAACCTGTCTTGAGACTGGAGGTTTTAAAGACGAAAGGAGAGCCTTTTCAGAAGCAAGAGATGCTGGCTGTCTGCGGAGTAAGGGCCGAATAACAGGGGCTAGAAAGACATAGGAATCTACAGCACCTAAGCTTTCACTACTGGCTGCAATAAAAGTGACAGCTGACCTTCTTACCCACTGACTGGGATAGCATAACAATGGAAATGCACGCTCAATCATTTCTAGAAGTATCCTCTTCGTCAAGAAACCACTTTTGCACAAAATGGCCAGACAGTCCAATGCATTGACAATGACAGCCTCTGTTACATCACTTACAGCCTGCTCAATATAAGGTAAAAGATATTCTTCCACACTTCTTTGACCCACAAAGAAACACACATATACAATTTGCCCATAGAATACTGCTCTCAGCTGCTCATCTCGATCATTCAGAAAAGCAGGTAGAATGGGTAACAAAAAATCATTACTCTGTCTCTGGCCAAAGAAGCAGCATAGGTTGCTAATGTCCTGAAGGAGTGCTCTCCTGATATTTGGAGTTTGCTTTGGACCCATAACAAGTTCTTGAATGACCTCAGCTATAGATTTCCTCAACACTGCAAGCTGTGCATCGCTATTCACCCTCTGCAGTTGACCAGATGTCTCACTAGATGATACCAGCGGCTTTTTTGCAGAAGTTAATTCATCAAGTACCCCAGCCTCACTCAAGCGTATTGAGTGAACCAAGAAACCATAAGCAGTTAATGCCAGCTTAGCTATATTACTGGCATAACATATTCTCACGCTTTCCTCTGGGTCATCAGGAAGCATGGAAAGCATTGGCAATATATACTCCGGAAAAATTTTTGCATCACTGGGAGGAAAATCCTGGACTAGAGGGAGAATGTCACACAACGTCTCCAAGGCAGCACAACGCACAATTGCAGCTGAATCTGAAAGCATTGCAACAACATATGGAATTACACGTTGCAAACGATCTTCATCATCAATGTACAAGGCAGACGATTTCAGCAAGAGTATGGCCCTCCTCCTTAAATGAGGCAATTTTACATTACGTATGCAGGAACAGAGCAGTGAGGTAATCAGAACCATGCCTTCACATCTGATACTGTCTTCAGGTAAAGGCAGAAACGGCATGCCAAAGGTATCTGACTGGCTGTCATACTTGGACATCAATGAATTCAAATCATTCAATGTAATCTTTTTCAGAAAAGGATGATCGTTTCTCCTAAATGCATTGGAGATAGATTGAAGTAAATCACCAGGAGATTGCATGCCATAGTTTCCAAGATTCGGGGAAAACGCAGAATCAGGAATATCATTCAGCATTGCCTTGGTAGCAGAGTAATTATTACTTTGTTTAACATCCCGAAGAAGAGTATTGATATCACCAAGAAGTTCTAATTGATCACATTTTAAGCCTTTACCCATCTCTTCTCTCTTTGGAAACAAGCCCTTTGTCAAACTCTTGTCCTGCATTCCAACCGCCTCCTGAGAAGTTCTACCACTAATGGCATTGGCACTTGAAGGAGCTCCCAGTCCGTTTCCACTGTCCTCAGTTGACCTACTGCTCATCATTTGTTTAAGTATCTCATGAAAAACACTCTGGCAAAGTGCAACCTACATACAATAATTACAGAGTAAAATATTACTTTAACGTGAGTTCCAAAAATTATGAAATGCCAGTCTTAAATATTATGCACCAACATTTCTTACCCTCATATCTGAATGAAGGGGATTCCAGAAACAATGAAAATTATGCAGAAACGGAGAGAAGTAACTTGGAAACACAACAGTTGTATACTCCTGTAGGTAGCTATCAGCAGAAAGTCGCAGCTCTGGTTCCAACTGAATCATATGAAGTATCATCTTGCGAATCCCAGAATCAGGTATCTGCATTCAGAAGTGCATATAATAACCATGACATCAGTTAGGCAACACTAGAACAAGTAAGATGAAATATAATATCCAAGGGTTGTCCAAAATATAAGGTTCAAGACTAGAGAAGCAACTAGATAAGGAGTAATATAAAACACTACGGCAAGAGATGTGATGAAAACTCAAACAGAATTGTATACTTAGTACTGAGAGAGTACCTTTTCAAGAAGTTGGCTAGGATCATACTGCCCTCTACGATAAGCAAGAAGTTGAGAGAGTTCGAATAGTGGCTGGCCCTCAAGGAAAAGCTCAGCAATTACACACCTAAAACAACGTCGTGAATATGATGATGCATCCCAAGAGAAAATCATAATGATTGTGGTGATGATTAAGCATGAGCACATTTTCATTCGGGCTTTTGACAATGCAAGGGTTAACTTGACATATATCATTATCATTCTATATCTGAGATTTCAACTTCAAATGTGACATAAAAATGAAACAGTCATGCTCTGAAAAGAGAGATCCTAACATCACAAAAGCTCACCCTACAGCAAATATGTCCATAGATGGCCTTAATGGTGCATCTTGTGCAACCTGCATCTCACCTCCATGCTCATAAAATCTCTGAAATGAAGGCATTTGAAGAAACTTAATACTGTAACCGCGTTATTAACGAAAGCACACATCATGACTGGTTAGTAAGATCTTTCTTAAAATTAGTGGTCAAACTTCTAAGCTGACTCCTAAAAGACGCAGAAAAAAAGCTATTCAATAAATTTAGTATATTTAGATGCATAACAAGATGTTATAAATGGCCAAGTGAGTGACATAAACTATAGCCCGGTGCTAAGAAATACATTTTACGATGATTCGTACTGCATTGGAATTTGTATAATTGCTCAAATATTGTTCCAGGATAGCAGCCACATTATCAAATTCACAAACCCACTCCGATCAAGCTGGATCTTATGACTGCAAGCCGTATCCCTTTTATGAGTATATATGTTCGTGATGTATGCATATAATTACATAACCGCTTACAACATCAGAAAAAAAGAGAGAAAATGTATAAAAGTGGGCACCTCCTTGGTAGAGAAATGGAAAGAAAGCAAACGCAGAAGAGAGATAGAAAAGCGAACCTCGGGAGCAAGATAACAAAGCCTTCTTCCTCCAGTGTCAAAGAAAAAAGAGAAATCAGAAGGATCGTCATATGGTATGTAGGTGGGTTTGAAAGATGCGAAGTCAGCAAGGTAAAGCCAATTCCAAGAAGTCACCAATACATTCTCGCACTTAATATCACCTAATACGACAAAAAATAGAAAACCAATAACATTACCATGACATTGAGAAGATAACACTGGTGAAATTCCAGAACTAAACTGAACTGACCGTGACATATTCCTTTGTCGTGGCACTGCTTCAGAGCAAGAAGTAACTGCACCAACCACCACAAAACAAAAAGCTCAGCAGAACTACAAACATTACAAACTTAAAAATCAGGGAAGACAGACAGAGAGAGGGTGAGAAAGAGAGACCTGAAAAGCCAACCATTTCTTCTCGATTAGACTGAGAAAAGGGCGTGTGCTTAATCGGTCATGCAGATTGTTGAAGAAGAACTGCCTCACAAGATAAGCTGCTTTATCTGTCTCTTGCCAAAACTGCAAGAACAGGACATCGGGGGGCACCATATACTCAAAAGTTTGCTTCTTTATAAACTTGGAAACATCAAAGTTTGAAATGATACTATTCAGAAACATCAAAACAACTCAGACCCACTAGGAAACATCAGCTTCCAAGCAAAACCCAGGAGTTTTAGCATTAATTAAACTCGTATGCCATAGTAATACATAAATTATACTAAATTAAACTAATTGAAAGTTGACTAATCCTGTTTATGCTAATCAAATACAAAAGAAATGGGAAAAAGGACCTGGAAGGGCCAAACGTGAGGGTGATCGAGAGCACGGAAGGTGTCCTTGATGTGGTAAAGACGGCGCTCGTATTCACGGAGATCAATGGAGTCGCCGCGCTTGAAATAGACCTTGACGAGGACCAAACCCTCGTCGTGCTTGCACTCAATCGACTTGAAGAAGCGGCTCCGCCCTAGAACCTCCTTCAGGACCAGGTTGTAGGACGACGGCAGGTCGTGGAGGTAGTACTCGGACGCCGACACTTGCGTCGTTCGAGCGATCTTGTTCCCCATCGATTGTCCCTTTGCCTTTGCCTCCCAATCCGCAATCAATTAGGGCTTAACATTAAACTTTGGGGGCACGCAACCTCCTAAACCAATTGAATGAGAAAAAAAAATGGGGAATTTAGAGCTTAGGATTTCTGCATGTCGGAGGAAGTGGGAAGAGGAAGAACACGAGGGGGTCGGGTGACTAAAATCTGGAGGAGGGCCGGACTATGACCCAGGCCCCAACCCAGCCCAGTCCGGCTTATTACGCGGCAAGATTCGCCTTCAAAATATCGTCCTTTGCCGAGATTTTTCTTTTTAATTATGAAACGATATTCATTGTCCAATAAGGCCTCTTCCTGATGAAGACCAAAGAAGTACAGTAAGGCCTCGTTTGACATGTTTTATTAGGTCATCGGATAGTACTAATAATACGAAACAGGTGTTTGGTAAGTTTGGTATTAAATAAGCACCGGATTATTTAATCTAGCCTCACCATTTTAATACCCGTCCCACCCGCTTCATTATGCCCTCCACAACCTTGGTATTATTAGTCAGACTCTTGCCAAAGAAAAATCACGGTCGCCTTTCTCAAACCTATCCTGCCATCAGCTCTTGGGGGTCACAACCTCCGATTAACACCAAGCATATACGAAGAGAGGTAGCAAATCGAACGATTCACACCAAGCAGATACGAATAGAGAACTGGAGGTAGCAGATCGAACCCAAGTGGGCACCATGACCTCCGTTCATGGGCATTGCGACCTCTGTTTTCTGGGCATCGTGACCTCCATTCTTGGGCGTGCGACCTCTATTTATAGGCATCACAATTCGAATATCTGGGTTTGTGGCTTAATTGCTAATTGATTTTGTTGGTGTGTGGGGATTAAATTCAAAATTGGGAGAGATTTCATGTGGGTAATGGTGTAATGGCTGCTGGGTTTCCAAAGAATGTATTTCTGACGTGGATTAAGATCTCAATGGATACGAGGAAGCCAGCTGCGGGATATGACGAAGCCAACTGTGGCGGTGCCACTAACTAGGTTCTTTCTGCATTTGACAACTTTGTTTTTTATTTTTTCTATTCTTTTTCTTTTCCATTAATCATCAAACTGGGTTATTTTTGCATTTGACAACTTTGTTTTTTGTTTTTTTTATTCTTTTTCTTTTTCATTAATGATTTTTAAAAAATAATAGTTATAAGTTTTCTTATCCGGTACCGTACAAACACAATATAAATAATACGACTATTAGTCTGATACTGCACCAAACGCTCGACTAATTAGTCAGTACTATCCGATGACAAATTATCATATCCGATTGAAATAGTCAGTACAGTCCGAGCTACCAAACGAGGCCTAAAATCTTTATATAGTCATAATGTTGGAATTAAACTAATTTTATATTTTTAGGGAGATTATTACTGAATAGAGATGTAGTTAAAAAAAATATTAGGGTTTTTATCACAATTAACTCTCACAATCAAGATGGTCTTTGAAATTAAAAATCAATCAATGCAGTCATTGAAAATAGGTGTCGCAAATCAATGTGGTATTTCCGTTACAATTTTGTTAAGTGCTGATGTGACACATAAATGGGTCTCATAAGTCATTTTTTCTCACAAATGGTCTTTAAAATTGACCCACGACATCAAAATAGTCTCTAAAATTAAAAATTGATCAATGTAGTCCCATATGTAAGTGTCTCAAATCAATGTAGTAATTCCATCACAATTCTATAAAAAAAATTCTATTATGTGCTGATGTGACACATAAATGGATCACACAAATCTAATTAAATTAAAAAAAATTCAAATAGGATTAATAATTTAATAGTTAATAAAAAAAATTATCAACCCAAAAACCCAGTCCTGCAATCACCTTCAATTCTAGTCCACATTTCTCTACCTCATTCGCTCTCTATTCTCTAAAAAAAATACCAATACACACATCTTTACACACTTAGACACCCTTCACTGATTGAACTTGGATCGATATCACCTTTGGTGATGGCTTGGCCCATTGGCAACGACTTCTAAGACATTACTGTTAACATTTAGGCGATCAACATCCTCACAACCTTAATCTTGGAAAGCTTGTTCGGTGCTTCCCTGGTGGTCTGGTGGTGCAAAGAACAGCAAGGTCTACCTTAAGATAATGAGCTTATAACCGAGATGTGTCTATCGTTGGTTGAAAAATATTTCCACACCCCCTCTTAGGCCTTGGTTAAGCCTTCTGTCTTTGAGAATTTATGGAAGGGATCTCTCTTAGGAGTAGGCCCTATTATAAGAAAAAAAAAATTCCATGGTGCAAAAAGGTATTTAGACAACTTTTTTAATTAATTATTACCCACTTCAGCACATAACAAATTTTTTTACAGAATAGTGGTCATATTGATATACGACATCTATTTTCAAGGACTATATTGATTGATTTTCAATTTTTAGGGACCATATTGATGGTGTGAGTCAATTTCAGGGACCATTTGTGATAAAAATCCATAAGTCTTGTGGGGCCCATTTATGTGTCACATTAGCACTTAACGAAATTTTTAACAGAATTGTGACGGAATGACCAGATTGATCTGCAACACTTTTTTTCATGGACTACATTGATTGATTTTTAATTTCATGGACCATCTTGATAGTGATGGTCAATTTAAGGAACCATTTGTGATAAAAACCCAAAATATTATTCATTAGTTATGCTCAATAAAAGCGGTATAGGTAAGCGAAGCCAATTAACGCCCACACGGGTCACTTGACCATTCTCTCCATCTTGAAAATATATCTTCTTGTATGTTATATCCAAATTTTTTCATATTTATACGGTGATATTTGTCCCATTAATCATAATCTAATATCATATGTGTTAAAGGATCAGGAGACTTACGACCTGTTGAATTAAAGGTGCATGTCACTTCATTCATTGCCTCAAGTTTTTTAATTTATTCAGATGTGTGTCTTGAGTTTGTTTGATGTTTTTAATAAATTTAAATCAGCATTTGATATTTTTATTATCACGAACGCTATGCGTCCCTAAAGATTTTGCAACAAACCGCACACAACAAACATTGTAAGCAACAAACAAAGTCCCCCTTGTTGTAATTACAACTGTAGAAGTCTTCTTCCTTTTAGCACCTTCACATTCAGCATCCAACATCTTGGTACTAATTTTGAATCTTGTTGGCTTAGAGATTAGCAAGAAAGGAGCCACATTAAGACGAAACTCAAATTTGAAAATAAAAATGGAAACCACATACAAATAAACCCAAATTGAGGAAAGAGTGTGGGAGAAAGACTCGGCGATGTAAATCCTGACTTTTGTTGCATTAACATCTCTGTCTAGAATGTAACATACAACAACAACAACAATAACAACAAAGCCTTTTCCCACTAAGTGGGGTCGGCTATATGAATCCTAGAACGCCATTGCGCTCGGTTTTGTGTCATGCCCTCCGTTAGATCCAAGTACTCTAAGTCTTTTCTTAGAGTCTCTTCCAAAGTTTTCCTAGGTCTTCCTCTACCCCTTCGGCCCTGAACCTCTGTCCCGTAGTCACATCTTCGAACCGGAGCGTCAGTCGGCCTTCTTTGCACATGTCCAAATCACCAGAGCCGATTTTCTCTCATCTTTCCTACAATTTCGGCTACTCCTACTTTACCTCGGATATCCTCATTCCCAATCTTATCCTTTCTCGTGTGCCCACACATCCCACGAAGCATCCTCATCTCCGCTACACCCATTTTGTGTACGTGTTGATGCTTCACCACCCAACATTCTCTGCCATACAACATCGCTGGCCTTATTGCCGTCCTATAAAATTTTTCCTTGAGCTTCAGTGGCCTACGACGGTCACACAACACGCCGGATGCACTCTTTCCATCCAGCTCGTATTCTATGGTTGAGATCTCCATCTAATTCTCCGTTCTCTTGCAAGATAGATCCTAGGTAACGAAAACGGTCGCTTTTTGTGATCTTCGCTAGATTGCTCCGGTCATTAGTGTGGATAAGTATATAAATGGATAGAGATAGGAAAGCAAACACAAGATGTACGTGGTTCACCCAGATTGGCTACGTCCACGGAATAGAAGAGTTCTCATTAATTGTGAAGGGTTTACACAAGTACATAGGTTCAAGCTCTCCTTTAGTGAGTACGAGTGAATGATTTAGTACAAATGACATTAGGAAATATTGTGGGAGAATGATCTCGTAATCACGAAACTTCTAAGTATCGGAGTGTGGTGTCGTCTTGACTTGCCTTATCTGTCTCATAGGTAGATGTGGCATCTTCTCTGGAAGTACTCTTCCTCCATCCAGGGGTGGTATCTTTAACTGGTGGAGATGCACAAGGTAATGTATCAATTTCACTTGAAGCTTACTTGTAGTTTCAGGCTTGGTCAAGCGCGATACAAACCATGTAGTAGGAGTCCCCCAAGTCGCCGAGCTAGGGGGTCTGCTGAAAGAGGTGACAGACAAGGTAAGCAATCAGAGCTCCGACTGATTGTTCACCTTCTCCCCATCTTGCAGCAGCATGAAGGATAAAGAGAAGAAAAATGAGAAGAGATGATATGAGATACTTTTGCTTTTGAAGAAGTAACTTTCCACAGGCTTATTCTTGAACTGAGCTGGAGGGTTTTCTGGTTTCCTCCAGAGTATAAGGCCGACTGAAGAATTTGAGGGTCAAAACAAGTCCATCAAATCTAGAGTACGTTCCACCCTGCTGATATGGGATACTTTTGCTTTTGACAGAGTAATGGATGTATCGGCACGTGTGCTGTTACGCTTGTCTCCACATGCTTCCTTGTATCCTTCGCACTTGCCCTATCTGTTCCTCAAGCAGATGCGGAATCTTCCCTGGAAACATAAGATGATGAAGATGAGTACTCGAGAGCAATGCCAGGTAAGTAATCAGGTAAGGGGTTCCAGGCAGTCAGTTCCTGGCTAGAAGCTTGATTCCAAGTGCTGACATATTGCTCTTTCTCCTTGTCTTGCAGGTAAAAACAAGGCCAAAAGAAAAAACAGGGAAAAAGCATGATATGGGATACTCTTGCTTTTAACCCTGATGATATGAGATATTCTTGCTCTAGTATAGCTTGTTTGCAGAGGTATTATCGGGGGGAAAGAAAGCTGAATATTTCGAAAGGCTTTGTTGGGAGTGCCCTCTCAGATATGATGAAGGGTTGAGCATTTTTGCAGGTCTGCCTGTCCGTTGGGATGGAGGTCGACATATATAGGAGTCTCCCTAACAACAAGTAGTAATGCTATTCCTTTACCCTGCTTGGTCATAGCACGATAGTGGGAGCTGCCAGTTTCACATGTTTTAACTCTGTCAGAGCACTTTGAAAAAGTGGTCTGTGGTATCTGGCTCTCGAGATTCGGAGAACGATGCCTCTTCGATTTTTGAGAAAGCAATCATGCTGGGGGTCTGACTCTCGAGATTCGGAGAGCAGTGTCTCTTCGATTTTTGAGGAAGTAATCATGTTGGGAGTCTGGCTCTCGAGATTCGGAAGGCGGTGCCTCTTCGATTTTGGAGCAAGCAATCTTGTTGGGAGTGTTGTCTCGAATGTGAGTAAAGGTTGGACATGTTTGCTAGTCTACCTTGCCACGAAGCACAAAGGTTGACACACAGGGACTTTCCAATTATCCAGCAATGGTACTGTTCCTTTACCCTCTCTTCGATTTTGAGAAAGTAGTCATGTTGGGAGTCTGGCTCTCGAGATTCGGAGGACGGTGCCTCTTCGATTTTGGAGCAAGCAATCTTGTTGGGACTGTTTTCTCGAATGTGAGTAAAGGTTGGGCATGTTTGCTAGTCTACCTTGCCACGAAGCACAGAGGTTGACACACAGGGACTTTCCAATTATCCAGCAGTGGTACTGTTCCTTTACCCTTGTGGGTAATAATATGGTAGCTAGACCTTCAAAATTTATGTATCTAAACTTTGTTAGTGCTGTTTCTTTGCTATTCTTTTACCTTTCTTGGTCAGAGCGATGTAGTGGGAGCTGCAAGCTTCACGTGCTCAACTTTGGCAGAGAACTTTGGCAAAGTGATCTGTGGTACCCATGAGTTATTGTTGCGTGTGGGAAGTGGGTGATTGAACAGTAAGATTCATGTGCTTTCTACTTCACCAGAAGTCTTCGACAGAATGCCCATAATTTCTGCAAAGCTGAGTGTGCGTGTGACAGGTGCTGACAAGGCTAGAAAAGTAGATGCCTCTTCGATTTCTGAGATCGGCCCTCGTGGTATCTGAGCAGCCCAGCTTTTGAGAAAGCGAGCGCCTCTTCGATTGATTCGGAGAACGGTGCCTCACCGATTTTTGAGAAAGCAATCATGCTGGGGGTCTGGCTCTCGAGATTCGGGGAGCAGTGTCTCTTCGATTTTTGAGAAAGTAATCATGTTGGGAGAGTGGCTCTCGAGATTCGGAGGGCGGTGCCTCTTCGATTTTGGAGCAAGCAATCTTGTTGGGAGTGTTTTCTCGAATGTGAGTAAAGGTTGGGCATGTTTGCTAGTCTACCTTGCCACGAATCACAGAGGTTGACACACAGGGACTTTCCAATTATCCAGCAATGGTACTGTTCCTTTACCCTCTCTTCGATTTTTAAGAAAGTAGTCATGTTGGGAGTCTGGCTCTTTAGATTCGGAGGACGGTGCCTCTTCGATTTTGGAGCAAGCAATCTTATTGGGAGTGTTTTCTCAAATGTGAGTAAACGTTGGGCATGTTTGCTAGTCTACCTTGCCACGAAGCACAGAGGTTGACATACATGGACTTTCCAATTATCCAGCAGTGGTACTGTTCCTTTACCCTTGTGGGTAATAATATGGTAGCTAGACCTTCAAAATTTATGGGTCTAAACTTTGTTAGTGCTGTTTCTTTGCTATTCTTTTACCCTTCTTGGTCAGAGCGATGTAGTGGGAGCTGCAAGCTTCACGTGCTCAACTTTGGCAGAGAACTTTGGCAAAGTTATCTGTGGTACCCATGAGCTATTGTTGCGTGTGGGAAGTGGGTGATTGAACAGTAAGATTCATGTGTTTTCTACTTCCCCAGAAGTCTTTGACAGAATGCCCATAATTTCCGCAAAGCTGAGTGTGCATGTGACAGGTGCTGACAAGGCTGGAAAAGTAGGTGCCTCTTCGATTTCTGAGATCGGCCCTCGTGGTCTCTAGGGAGCCCAGCTTTTGAGAAAGCGAGCGCCTCTTCGATTTCTGAGATCGGCCTTCGTGGTCTTTGAGCAGCCCAACTTTTGAGAAAGCAAACGGCTCTTCGATTTCTGAGATCAACCCTCGTGATCTCTAAGCAGCCCAACTTTTGAGAAAGCAAACGCCTCTTCGATTTCTGAGCAGGCGCCTCTTTGATTTCTGAAGCTCCGTCGAGTGCAGATTTTTATAGAGGCTGGCATTAAGTTCCAAAGCACACTTGAATCTCCACCAGTAGAAGCTTCATTCTTGCACTTCTAAGATCTTGATTTGTCCGACCTCTTCTCTCTTCAACACCTTTGAAAATGTCTGGCCCCTCCAACCGTCGTTTTGACTTGAACCTTGTTGAAGAGGCAGCCCCGCCTTCTCCAGACAACATATGGCGCCCATCCTTCGTCTCCTCAACTGGTCCTCTTACCGTTGGGGATTCCGTGATGAAGAATGATATGACCGCTGCGGTGGTGGCCAGGAACCTTCTCACTCCCAAAGATAACAGACTACTTTCCAAACGGTCTGATGAGTTAGCTGTTAAGGATTCGCTGGCTCTCAGTGTTCAGTGTGCAGGTTCTGTGTCTAATATGGCCCAACGCCTATTTGCTCGAACCCGCCAAGTTGAATCATTGGCGGCTGAAGTGATGAGTCTCAAACAGGAGATTAGAGGGCTCAAGCATGAGAATAAACAGTTGCACCGGCTCGCACATGACTATGCTACAAACATGAAGAGGAAGCTTGACCAGATGAAGGAAACTGATGGTCAGGTTTTACTTGATCATCAGAGATTTGTGGGTTTGTTCCAAAGGCATTTATTGCCTTCGTCTTCTGGGGCTGTACCGCGTAATGAAGCTCCAAATGATCAACCTCTGATGCCTCCTCCTTCTAGGGTTCTGTCCAGTACTGAGGCTCCAAATGATCCCCCTCCGGTGCCTTCTCTTTCTGGGGCTCTACCGACTGCTGAGACTTCTCCTAAGCAACCTTTGTGAAGGCTCCCTCTTGTGTGTTTATTTTGACTCATGTATATGTACATATTTGTAGCTTATCGGGGATATCAATAAATAAGCTTTCCTTCATTTCAACGTATTGTGTTAAATACACCAAAGCCTTCTTCGCTAAGTTCTTTGAATTTTCTTTTGTTGAAGCTTGTATGTTGAAGCTTTCTGAGTGGAGCATGTAGGTTGGGGTAGTGTTCCCTTAAGTTCCCGAGTGAGGAAAACTTCTTGGTTGGAGACTTGGAAAATCCAAGTCACTGAGTGGGATCGGCTATATGAAGAATGTAACATACATCCCACATAAAAAACTTAAAGCATTTTATAACAACAGTGGAAAACAATCATGTCTATGCACCTTTGTGCGAGTTCGATATGAAACTTTCATGGAACATATCTCTTTCTTTTCCTTACTTCGTCAGAAACCAAAAATTGGAGTTACGCCTCAGATGTGTCCTGGGAGTTTGGATTTAGTTTTGTTTTTTCACGTTTGGAGTAAGCGGAAAAAAGGAATTGAGAAAACGGTTGTGGGAGGTTACTCGTGACCGTGAGTGGGTGAATGAAACTATAGACATCAAAATTTCGGTGAAATAAATGTTGACCAATAATTACAATTTCAATGCTCATGTGTCACATAAATTTTACACGTAGCGTGTGGCTAAACGAAAAATCAAAATAAATTGGAAAAATCATCAAATAAGGACACATGTCAACACCTGGCAAAAATGATTTATTTCATCTGAATATTATATTCAAAATTAGGCCTTGAAAATTTCTATAAATACAAGGCCATTTCATTCATTTGGGGGGAGCAATTCATAACCAATTCACATCACACCAAAACCTTGATCAAGCCCTAAGATCAATTCACATCACACCATCCTAAGATCAAGCCCTAACGGCCATTTGGATCAACAACATCAACAAATCCACACATTCAACTGTTCTTCAAGATCAAGCCCAAAAGCCCTTGAAGATCCATTCATCAACTGTTCATCAAGATCAAGCCCCAAAGGCCCTTGAAGATCCATTCATCAACAGTTCTTCAAGATTAAGCCCAAAAGCCTTGAAGATTCGTTCATCCATCAACCTTCAAGATCAAGCCTAATGGCCCTTGAAGAAACTTCCCTCAACCTTCAAGATCAAGCCCCAACGACCCTTGAAGAAACTTCCAACTGTTCATCCAAGATCAAGCCTCGACGACCTTTGGATCAATCGCACATCCATAAATCAACACCTTATGGAGATCGAATCGGATGATCAAATTTGAGCGAGATTGTAACCCCGAAATCATTAATACAAAATATTATTTTGTACACGTGTTCTTGTCTCATTCATCACAAGAATTTCCGTGTTTACAGAAACATCTCATTTGCCCGCCCAGTAAATGCCATCAACCGCCCAACTCCACCCTGTTTCTTTTCTAAAAAAAATCAGCCCCGCTCTGTACCCGCTTCAAACCATACTCGCCCCGACCTGTGGGTCCTCGACTCGTTTGCCCACCCCTACTTCATCCTTTTAAGTAAATTTTCTCTAACAACGAAGGACACATTCCATGTTGATGAAGAAAAAAGAATTATTAGGGATTTCCGTGTTGAGAAACTATTTAACTGTTTTTTTTTTCTTCGATTCTAAGGAAAGGTTGAATGCAAGTTTTAAGGAAGTAAAATTTTATGAGGGGACCTTTCACGTCAAGCTCTCACCTTCTACACATTTATTATGCCCACTAATTTCCAACCCAATGAAACGAGAATGATTTACACGGAGAACAACTTACTAATTTTTTTATCCTAACTATGTTCACCTTACTGTGCATCTCGGTCTACCAATTCAATGTCACTTGTAAATTTTTTTTTATCATGGAAAACAACTTACACATGATATTTTGTTTTAATAATACAATATCATGTGTCAAAAATTTATACATGTTATTGTTTGTTAAAAAAAGACATAATAATAGACGTGAACCCATCCAAATAAGTCATTTTCCTTCACATAACATTTGAACTATTTGATCGCAATGATACGGCAGCAAGATTCTCTTTCCATGAAATTACTTTCCAACAAGAATGGAATACTTAAACCAATGAGAAGTCTGAAATGTAAAGAATATGTAGTGCTAACAATGAGTTGTGTATAATAAGACGTACTCAAAATATGTAAATGGATTTTGTTGATGCACAAAACTGGAGGGGTCTTGGAACAAAGTAAATCCGACCGTGAATCTGCAAGAAAGTAAATAACACAAGATGTATCGTGGTTCACCCCAATGTTTGGGCTACGTCCACACTGATTATTGTATTTCTTTGTGAGGGAGAGAGTCTCTCTGAATAGGAGAGTGAGGCTTCTAAGGGTGGGCGTTAGGCCTAAGAATTGGCCTCTGTTTAGGGGATGAGAGACCTCATCCCATTGTGAGGGTGATGAGTCCCTTTTATAGAATAAGGGCTCCTCACTTATTACATATTTGCCCATTCCTTTATTACATAATTACATTTGAGTCCCTCGAGTATTTATACGAGATCTAAATACGGATGCCCTAAGTATAGTACAAACAGTAGTCCCCCAAGTCTTCAATCAAGAAAGTCTTTTGGTTTGAGACTTGAAATTCAGTCCATGTGTGGGCCGAAGTAACTAGATGTCGTCTAGAACCGGTACTCGATATGAGGCGGTGCCCAATCTGAAATGATGTTCAACTAGAAGTAGCACATGTTGTGAGGCTGCTCTGTTTGTGGCTTATGTTGCCTTGGTTGGCTCAGCTTGCGGTGTTGAAGGTGAGAGAGTCCCTTTTATAGAATAAGGGCTCGCTCCTCAATACATAAATGATGGGCTAGAGTTGATGCTCGCGGCGAGGCGGTTGCTCAGTAGGCGGCGATGCTCTCTAATGATGGTGAGGGAGTTTTTTTTATAGAATAAGGGCTCGCTCCTTAATACATAAGTGATGGGTTAGGAGTATGCTCGCGGCGAGGCGGTTGCTCAGCTGGCGGCGATACTCTCTAATGAGGGTGAGGGTGTCCCTTTTATAGAATAAAGGCTCGCTTCTCAATACATGAATAATGGGTTAGGAGTGATGCTCGCGGCGAGGCGGTTGCTTAGCTGGCGGCGATGCTCTCTAATGAAGGTGAGGGAGTCCCTTTTATAAAATAAGGGCTCGCTCCTCAGTACATGAATAATAGGTGCTCTCTAATGAAAGTGAGGGAGTCCCTTTTATAAAATAAGGGCTCGCTCCTCAGTACATGAATAATGGGTGCTCTCTAATGAAAGTGAATGAGTCCCTTTTATAAAATAAGGGTTCGCTCCTCAATACATAAATAATGGGCTAAGTCCCCCAAGTATTTTTTTTATGAGGCCCAATATATGGTACATCATGTAGTCGCCCAAGTCTTCAGTTAATACAGTCTGTTGATTGGAGACTTCAAATTGAATCCATGTATGGGCCGAAATGGCGGTTGCTCAGAGGCGATATTTGTATACCCTACACTAAAGCTTTGTAGGTGAAGCTTTGCAAGTGAAGCTTTGAAGCTAGAGCTCTGTAAATGAATCTTTTGAAGCTAAAGCTCTGTAAATGAAGCTTTTAAAGCTAGAACTCTATAAATGAAGCTTTCGAAGCTGGAGCTTTTGTAAATGAAGCTTTCGAAGCTAGAGCTCTATAAATGAAGCTTTTGAAGCTGATTGACATGAGTGATGCTCATGAATGTTTATATGAGTGATGCTCATGAATGTTGACATGAATGATGTTCATGAATGTTCATGTATGATTGACATGAGTGATGTTCATGAGTATTTATGTATGATTGACATGAGTAATGCTCATGAATGTTTATGTATGATTGACATGAGTAATGCTTATGTATAATTTTGGAGTACTGGACGTACTTTTGATCACCTGGTTGGTGATAATGGCGGCAGGCTGCTGAATAATTTTTAGACTATTGGGCGTACTTTTGATCACTTGGTTGGCGATAATAGCAGAGGGGTGCTGAATAATTTTTTGTAGTACTAGGCATACTTTTGGTCACTTGGTTAGTGATAATAGCGGCGGGGTGCCGAATATTTTTTTGTAGTACTGGGCGTACTTTTGGTCATCTGGTTGGTGATAATAGCGGCAGGGTGCCGAATAATTTTTTGTAGTACTGGACGTACTTTTGGTCACCTGGTTGGTGCTATTTTGGGCTTATGGGCTTTCGCCCTCCACACAACATTCCAGCCCATTTATTTTGGGCTTTGCCGTTTTTTTTTTATTACCCTCTGATGGGGTTATACAGATGTCTCCGAAAGATAAGAAAAATAAATTACATCATTCTGGTGGGGTGTTTATTCCTTGCTTTTGCAGTGTCCCCATGTGCCTCCTTTTTGCTTTCTCTTTATTTTTCTTTCTTTTGGCAGATGACAGACAAGGGAATAATGACATTTCCTTTTTTTGCTTTTGCTTTTGCTTTCATTTTTGCTTTCCTTTCTGTCTCTCCGCTCCTTGCTTTTGCTTTCTGTATTCCTTTTCTCTAAAGTGACAACACTTGCTTTTCTTGATCTCTCTGCCCAGATGAAATCCAATCGCATCCCAATCTCACCCACCACAATCTGACAACCACTGTGCCTCTTGAATAGATCCTTGTTAACCGTCTCCAGAGACTCAGAATCCAGAACCAGACTCAGTAGCTAACGCGCCACCAGCCTTGCCTGAGAGTCTCCGACCACCACGACCCACAAGCCGTTGAGCAGATCAGATGCGTCGAAACGACCCAGATCACTTGCCCTCTCTGCAATGCTTCTGGGATGAGTTGCACAGCCACGCTTAGCACGGATTTTTCAAGGAACAGAATCTTCAGGGATGTGCAGTAGCTTATCTACTGTTGTCATTGCTAAAGATGTCTGGGGAAGGCTAAACTGAGATTCCAAAGCATTAAGGCAGTTAAATATGTCCCCATCCATATTTTTAGCTTGCTTACTTGGTGGAGCTGAAAAGACAATCGAATTGGTATTATCCCAGGATTCCATCCCAAAGCTAGTGGCGGAATAAGAATGCATGGCACTATGGTGGCCGTTGTCAGTGCTAACACCTTCACCAACATTTTCACTTACGTCAGAGATTTGAGAAAGAGAATCCTACCCAGTGAAGCTCAACTGCGACTTTAATCTTGTTACTCTGTGACCACCATTATTGCCCTTTTGTGATCTATAGCTTCCAGTTTCTCTTGTAACTGAGAATCCTCCATTATTCTCAGGGGCGATGAGATGGTTGAAGAAGCCAGCTGGAGAGATTCGCTGGTGAACCAGAGCCGCCGACGACGTCAAATAACTAGAAAAAGAGTTGAAAGATCCAATCTCGTTCAAAGCGTGCGATTGGAGCAATGGCTTGGTGATGCTGGTGCCCATGTGGCTGCAGTTGGATGAGTTGACTTTGAAGCTGGACTCGGAGCTAGTGAGGGAGGGAGAGTCGCCGCCACCTTCTCTGGAGAAGTAGTGGCCTCGTAAATGCTGCGGTTGGAGGGATGAGAATTCACGGTCGGCGGCGGCTTCCATGACGGAGTTCACGACTGAGTTTAGGAGGGATCCTGGGGCGGAGCCGTAGTGGGTCAGGCCCGTTGTGCTTGGTCTCGAGGCCATGGGCTTTTGAGGCGAGGAGGATGAGTTTATGGGATACATTTATATGTATACAACGACGGTAGCAGCAGCTCACTTCTGGTGTTTTGAAATTTTAGAGAGAGAAAGAGAGAGAGAGAAGGGAAATTGGTCTTTTTCTGTTCTGGGTTTTTTAGGAAAGCTTGGGGTTCTTGGGTTTTTGCAGATTCACGATGGAGGTGAAAAAACGAAAGAGAACCGACATAGTTTTTCGTGTCGATTCCCACAGACGGCGCCAAATGTTGATGCACAAAACCGGAGGGGTCTTGGAACAAGGTAAATCTGACTGTGAATCTGCAAGAAAATAAATAACACAAGATGTATCGTGGTTCACCCCAATGTTTGGGCTACGTCCACATTGATTATTGTATTTCTTTGTGAGGGAGAGAGAGCCTCTGAATAGGAGAGTGAAGCTTCTTAAGGTGGGCGTTAGGCCTAAGAATTGGCCTCTGTTTAGGGGATGAGAGACCTCCTCCTATTGTGAGGGTGAGGAGTCTCTTTTATAGAATAAAGGCTCCTTACTTATTACATATTTGCCCATTCCTTTATTACATAATTACATTTGAGTCCCCCGAGTATTAATACGAGATATAAATACGGAGGCCCTAAGTATGGTACAAACAAATTTCATGGGGGCCAAGTCCAAATATTGAAGAGAAGTGCTATTCTTAAAAGTGGGACTCAGATTCTCTGTCTTCTCAGGTATATATATTTTTTTAACAAACGATATTATTTACACTAAATGGTAGTGGATTGGGCTAAGCCTCATAATGAGCTAGCAATAATGTGGTTTAAATTCTCATTTGGCAAGAATCGAATTTAAGACCTCTCGCTTACAAGTGAAGATGAATATTACTAGACCGTAGTATTAAGTGGCTTTGTCTCCTCAAGTTTTTGACATAATATTTTATAATGTTAGCACGGAAATTAATGTTAAACTGTGAGTAACAAAAAGTCTATAGAGTTGTTTTTTTTTTTTTTAGAAAAGGATAACTGGTGTCAAGTTACTGTTATCCAACTGGAAAAAAGCTATGGGTCAACTTTATTCTTGACTTTGGTTGACGTCTAATAATAATGGTATTGTGATTGTGTGGTCCCCTAGGTTAGGTTTTTCTTTTTCTTTCCTAGTCAAGGACTATTTTCTACAGTTGGTGGTGGAATTGAAGGGGGTGATTTGGATGGCTGAAAAAAGAGCCCCAAAAAAAAATAAATATGAACTCGAACCTAACCATATTGAACTCGACCTAAAAAGTTGAACCTGATAGTCCAAATCGTTCGGTAACTGAAATCGAATTAATGAAAATGTCATTGTAGTATTTGATTGATTTCCATGAAGGGTTGCTCGATAAGACAGAACCGAACTGAAAATATCTTTTATTATTATTATTAAATGAATTAATATTAACTGTTGGACCTGGTTGAAATTGATACTCAACCGTCGGTTTAAAATCAACTCTCTCTCTTTGGTCTTTACTCAGTTTCACTCTCCGTCCTCTCAACTTCGACGCTTCCTCTCCGTCTCTCAACTCAGTTTGTAACTTCTCTGGCAACACCATACCATGCCACACCACCCTCAACTCTATTTCTATATACCTTCGACCCTATCTTCCTCCTCTCCGGCGTCGTTCCCCACCACCAACTCTTCTACCATTTCGCCATCAACCACACATACACACATGTGTGCTCTCTCCAGCGTTCAAGGTACGATATTGCATATTATTAAGATAGGAATTTACAAATTGAATTAGGGCTTTTCGATTGAAGGGTTGGGGCACCACCTTCCTCAGACGAGATTCAATGTCGAATTTAGAGAAATGGCTAACATCTTGGAGTAGTGGATTGTGTTGCTGGGTAGGGAACATGTAAAAATCAGTTTACCTGAGCCAACCGAATACTAAATTTGTTTTCGATTTTCTTGACTTTCAGTAAATCAAAAATAAGGGTTCGATTTTAGTTATTTTTTTTCTGTTACCGAAATTATCGTTTCGATTTTGGTATGAGGTTTTCTCTTATCATGAGAACTTAAATAAAATACATTATGCACCACGTGACATATTGATCTAATAATGCAATGTCATGTGTTAAAAACTTACACATGTCATTATTTATTGAAAATGAACACATTAACAGCTGTAAACCTATTCAAATAAGTAATTTTCCTTTTCATAATATTGAATTATTAAATTGCAACGTCACGGTAGTGGTGTTCTCTTTATATGTAAATTGCTTTCAAACTAAGAATGGAAGTGAGAAACGTAAAGAATATGTAGTGCCAATTTTGGGAAAAAAGTTGTGCATCAATATAAGACTTGTATCCAAAATAGGTTAATGGGATGTTGCGGGTCCACTTTATTCTTGGCTTTGGTTGACGTCTAATAAATAATATTGTGATTTTGTGGTCCCCTAGATTCTAGGATTTTCTTTCCTAATCAAGGACTGTTGTCTTTTCCATAACAAAAGAGGACTGTTTTCTCTAGCTGGTGGCATTGAAGAGGGTGACATTTGAGTTCAAATTCAATGAAAAAGACATACTTTTCCTCGAAGAAGAGTCACGCAGCAATCAATAAAACAAAATTTTTATGGTGATTTGGATGGCTGAAAAAAATAGGTAGTACTAGTCACATTTTTCTTTTTCTTTTTCACATACGTTTGTTAATTTTTGTCTTTTGATATTCTTCAATGCATTCGATTTGATGACTGAAAATTTAGAGAAATATTAGAGAGCCAAAGTAGTTTCACCTAGCCTCTCTTTGAGACACTGCCCAAATCGTTACGCCTTTCATGCGAGTTGATATTCTTCGGTCGCTGGGTCGCCTGTCATCAGGTCACCAACTTCCTCGACATTCCGACACTAGGCAGGCATCAACCCTATACATGGTCTTAAAATCGGTGTATAGATAACACCATCCAAAAAATAACCCGGACCTAACCATACCAAACTCGAGCTTGGAAAATTGAACCTGATAATCCTAAATCGTTCGATAACTAAACTCAAAACTTACCGAAAATGTCAGTATGGTATTTAGTTTCCATGAAGTGTTTGTTTGGTAAAATAGAACCAAACATAAAATATCTTTTATTGTTTTTATTAAATGATTAATGTTATATGTATGATTTGAGTGAAATTGAATCTCAATTCTCAGTTTAAAATCAATTCTTTCTCTTAGGTGTTAACTCAGTTTCACTTTCCTCTCTATTGACTCCTACACCTTCTATCGACTCAGTTTGCAACTTCTCTGGCCACACCACACCATCAACCCTCTCCCCCTCTCTCTCTCTATATATCCTTTCGACCCTCTCTGTTTTTCCTCTACGGCGTCATTACCCACCACCAACCTCTCTATCATCTCGTCGTCGACCACACATGTGTAATCTCTCTTTGACGTTCAAGGTAGGATATTGCATATTATTAAGATTAGAGATTTGATATTTTAATTTTAATTTTAGGAATTTGTACATCGAATTCGGCTTTTGATTGAAAGGCTGGCGACACCACCTGCCTCAGATGAGATTCGACACCGGATCTAGAGAAATGGCTATCGTCTTGGGGCACTGGATTTACTGTGACGATCAAGGAACATGCAAAAATTGGTTAACATGACTCGATCAAATAATGAATTTTTTTAAGTTTTCTCGATTTTCAGTAAACCGATAAAATGGGTTCGGTTTAGATTATTTTTTGCCTTCATGGAAATTATCGGTTCAGTTTTTTTGTAACCAGCCCTAAATATGAGATACTCCAAAAGTTTTATTGATTTTTAAAAAAAAAAAAACTTCTTAGTATTGAATGATACGAAAAATGATAGCTGATATTAAAATAGAAAATCTAAACATTTGTGAAAATCAAATATACCAGTTAAAACACATGTAATATTAAATGATACGTAGTATGAAAATCATTTTAATAGTTAAGTTTTAATTTAGAAAATTTAAACAAGTATCTAACTGTTAAAAATTTCAAAACATGCCACTTAGTACTACGGTTTAGCGATATTCATCTCCACTTGTGAGTGAAACGTCTTAGATTCGATTCTCGCCAAAAAACGAATTTGGACCATATTATTACTAGTCCATTATAAAACTTAGTTCATTTCTTGACCCGATTAGTGTAGGTAATATTGTTTGTGCAAAAAAAAATAAAAATGGAAACATGTTTATAGCCGAGAGTGCCGAAGCATCATATAAAATCTGAGAAGTCTAAGGGGTGGTTTGGGAGTGAGGTGCTTAAAAAAAAGCACCCATGAAAAAAGACTGTGAGGGTTTTAGATGTTTGGTAAACTGAAAAAAATGGCTTATTTTGGAAGCTGTTGTGAGAATAAGCTGAAATCAAAGGAAAAAGCTGAAGCTGCTATTTGCAGCTTTGGAAAACTGGTTTTTTTTTCAAAGCACATGGAGCTACAGTGCTCCTTTAATGAAAAGATCCACTATCAGACTGCTTTTATTTTCCAAAAGCACTTTTACAAAAAAGTTTACTAAACACTCTGCTGATTTATTTCACAACCGTTTATTCTCACAACACAACCGCTTATTCTCCTAGCAGTTTTTTTTCAAAGAACTGCAATACCAAACCAATCTTAAGTCACGAACCCGGCGACTGGTGTGGGAGGGCAAGTAAAATTAATAAATGATGATTCGATACGGTACGGTACAGTAGGATGCCTTTCTATCTCCCTCTGTCTGAGTGTTGAGATTTCTGGGCTTATCAGAGCACACTAAACCGAATAGGAATCGGCGAGCGAGAGAGGGTGGGTGGTGCCACTGCAATCCTACTTCTTCTGCTCTTCCACTGCCTTCCAGGTATTTTCTCTTCATAATTTCTTGCTTTGTGCTCTTTCCAACTTATATTTGTTCCATTAATTTCTTCTTTTTTTCTCTCAATTTATATGTTGCGGTGAGAAATGTGTCCTTTAGTTTTCATTTTTCTGCCGGCGTTTGTGATGATTGCTAATAAAAGAAACGTTTGTGATTAATTGCATTCTTCAAAGTTTATCTCAGATTTTTTTTTTTAATTTGTATAATAAACCGTTTACTCGCATTCAAACACTTACTTTATTCCCCATTTTATACAAATCTGTTTGATTTTTTTCAACCAAAATCAGTGTTATTTTTTTCTTTAATTCGGTTTGAATTTTAAGAAATCCAACCGATGGTTAATTTGGGTCTTTTTTTTACAGGGGTATTTTGGTTCTTGAGATTTTTTTTTTCTTTTTTTTCTTTTGGTTCTTGATATTATCAAATATTTTTCATATTTTCTGTAATTTTTTTTTTTAACTAAATAACGCTTGTGCCAGTACCAATTTAGTATTGTTGTGTTTAGATTAATCAGCATTCTTTGTCTATATTTATTATTTTTATCTAATTTAGAATATGAAGTAAACATTATGCATATTGTGTTGATTAAGTATTATTCTCTATCTCTTGCACATGAGATAAATTACCATGGCTGTTGTATCTGGTTAATATATGGTCGGCTCCTACTTTATACGTTGTGTATAGGTTTTCTTGGAAATCTTTTGGTACAGAGGTTGGTACTCAGTATGTCTACACTGGAAACAACCGGGGAAAGGAAAGTCGATCGCTTTCCTTACACCATAAAGAGGCCAAGAGTTGATGCTGTTCGAGAATTCCCGATAGGATGTGGGTTATTTGATGCTCGGGTGCTACCAAGCAAGTCTGAAGATCGTGGCATCATAGACCAATCATCAAATATTGTTGGCCATACGGAGAAGAATGATAAGGTGTATGGGCTATTTTCTAAGTCCTCTAGTGTTATGAACATACCAATGGACAATTGCCTCTCACCTCGGAATATGTTGAGAAGTATTCCTGTTGAGCGGGATTTTCCCCAAGGTTGTGGAAGGGTGGTGTCTTCTTCTTTGAGAATCAATTGTCCAGATGCTAATGTTATTCCTGAGTGCAAATCAGCAATAGGTGGTGATTGCAATAAACATGCAAATGATAGGTGCTCGTCTTTATTGGCCAAGGATGCTAAGCTCAAGAAGGATGTTATTAATCATGGCGTGGATGACGTACATGTAGCCTGGCGTTGCAAGGTGAAGGAGGCTTTGGGTGCATATCAAGAGCTATTTACTGAGCTTTCGCAAGAATATGCTAAAAAGTCCGACAAAAATGTTGGTTGTAAGATTCATATGGAAGTCGTAATGCGTCATAAAGAGCAAGGAAAGTGTGTTAACACAAGGAAACAATTAGGACCCATTCCAGGAGTTGAAGTTGGTGATGAGTTTCAATACAGGGCTCAACTAGTTATTGTTGGCCTTCATCATCCTTATCAAAATGGTATTGATTACATGACGAAGGATGGGAAAAGTGTGGCCACAAGCATTGTGGATTCAGGGCGTTATGGTAACCATGTAGAGTCTTCTGATATCTTGATATATTCAGGTGAAGGTGGAAATTCGATGATCAAGGGTGAAGAACCAAAGGATCAAAAACTTGAGCGTGGAAACCTTGCACTAAAGAATAGCATTGAAGAAGGAACTCCTGTAAGGGTAATTCATAAACGTTTAGAGGTGGGTACTAATAGCAGATCTTCCACGACGTATGTTTATGATGGTCTCTACAAAGTGGTTGAATTTTGGCAAGATAGAGAAAAATTTGGTAAAATGGTCTTTAAGTTCTCATTGAGAAGGTATTCGGGGCAACCACGACTCACATTGGGAAAAATTTTGGACAAGTCGAAGAGGCCAATAGTTTCAAAGGGTGGTGTTTATAAAAATGATATCTCTGAAGGGAAAGAGAGGATGCCTGTTCGTATGGTCAATGAAATAGATGATGAGAGTACTCCATTTTTCAATTACACATGCAATATCATTTATCCAAATTTCTTCAAGGCGGTCACACTAAGGGGTTGTCATTGCCTTGATGGATGCTCCGCATCTGAACCATGTTCTTGTGTAATGAAGAACGGAGGAGTTTTGCCGTATGATAACAATGGACATCGAACGAACAAGAATGCCCTTGTGTATGAATGTGGTCCTTTGTGTAAGTGCCCTTCTTCTTGCAAAAACAGAGTGAGTCAACATGGCATTCGTTTTAGACTTGAAGTCTTCAGGACTAAATCAAAAGGATGGGGTGTTAGATCACACTCATTTATTCAAGAGGGAAGTTTTATATGCGAGTATGCAGGAGAAATAGTTCAAGATAATGACGACTTAGCTATTCGTTCCGCGGAACATGGGAACGTTGGAAGATTTGTCAATCATAGTAGCTGTCCTAATCTATTTTGCCAAGCTATCCTCTATGATCACGACGACTTGAGAATGCCACACATGGTGTTATTCTCCAAGAAGAACATAGCACCAAAACAAGAGTTAACTTGTGATTATAATTCTAGTGGGCGAAAGTTTGTAATCTAAGATGGGTACAAGAGCTAGCTTGTGATTGTAGTTCTAGTGGGGAAAGTATGTAATGGAAGATGGGTTTTCAAGATGAGATTTTGTTGTTGTGGTGGGATGTCCTAATGGTTAGTGTGGGATGTCTTGGTGATTAGTGAAAGTAAATATTATTACAAGACTTCGATGAAATTACCTTTTGTCTTGGTTGAATTGAATGCTTGCTTACTGTTCTTATTGATTATTTTACTAGGTAGGAAGGGCGTTGTGTTCACTCATATGGTAGATTCTTGAAATTTATATGCTTTTTTTTTAAGTGGTGCATTTTTAAAGTTTCTATTGGCTTTCATGTCAAATTTGGATTGAGTTGTTTTTGTGTCGGGAAAGATGACAATTAATAGGAGCCAAGATAACCAACAGCATCCTCTCCGAATCCTTTTGGTAAGGATCTTGAAGATTCGTAAATTGTGTCCGTTCATCGTATATTGTATTTTTGTCAGATACTATTTGTATTTAATTTTAAATAAAAATATTTAAAATAATTTCTAACTGCACGATTTATGATGAACAGATATGATTACAATGATTTCCAGGATTCTCACAAAGAGAATCCGGCAAGGATCCGGATTCCCAAGATAAAATCTTGGTGGTCCCAGGATTTAACTTTTCCCACTCGCGTTATTAAAATGGGATGAGGATCTTCTCCGGATCATCTTTGTGATGATCTAGGAATCCTCACATCCTATCTGTTCTCGTGCGGCCAGTTTTCGTTAGGTACAATATCTTCCACTAAAATGGGCTAACAAAAAGTACAATATCTTCCACTATTAAAATAAAGGAAAACTAATGCAAATGACTTAAAAACTTTGAGTTTTAACAAAAATAATAAAAAGGTGTTGTAAGTGAATAGTATCATGATTGACTTTTTAGAGTAAAAATGTAGTTTTTCATTAAAGTAAACAGTCGCGAGTGTTTCTTTAAAGTTCTCTTAAAATAATAAGAATATAAAACAGTCTCACAAAAATGTGGATACACTCTTGGTTTTCTCTCGAGAGAATTTCTCCCTCAAGTACAAGTGAGGCTTTGTTTTCTCTCAAACTCTCTCACTTTTATCTCTAAGTGGGGCTTTGTTTGGATTCTCTTTGAATGATTCACCTTCTCTGAATGAATGATTTGAGAGGATGAGGAATGAGGTTTTTACAGCCAACATTGTCAAATGATAGCCGTACAAAGAAGGGAAAAACTCTCTTCTGTTTCTTCCACCCATTTCTTTCAACATCTCTCGAACACTCTTTCCATTCCTTTTTAATATTTTAGGAAAAAATGTCCTAAGTTTTCTCTCCTATTAAGGAATCCCATATGTCGATCCGGCGAAGTTCATGCTGGAGGCGATATTAGAGGTATTTCAGGTGTGTGGTGAACGGGGAAGGCCACCAGAGGGATGAAAGAGAGAGAAACGGGATTGTAACTTGTGCGTGCAAACTAATAAAAAGGTCGTACCCAGTGCACAATGCTCCCGCTTTACGCAGGGTCTGATTGCAGGATTTGTGGTGAACGGTTATGATGAATTGATTTCGAGATCCACAGAGAAGAATCCAGAGATGATCCTAGTCCTAAGTCATATCATCATGCTTAGTTTGCATAATCTTGTATATAAATCTTTCAATCGTGGAATTTGTTAGAGCAATATTAGAAAATATAAAAATAACAATATAAATTCTAATAAGAATTCTAATAATAATAATCATAAAAACCACAAACTAAATATCCTATAGCAGTAAGTGTGTATAAAATCAATGTAAACAACAAACAAAATAAGAAATACTAACAAATTTGAAGGTTGAGACTTGCATAAATGCAATATCCTAAAGATAGAATTTCGTCTCTACTTTTGTGCTTGTAGTTCGGTAGGCGTCTGTCTCCCATAATTCAACAATCTATAAACCGAAGTCCTCTATGATACTTCTGTTTTATGACTAATAGAAAAACTAATGAAAATGGTATGAAAATTTTGAGTTTTAAAGATAAGGACAAAATAAAGGGTAAAGTGAATAGTATCAGGATTGACTTTTTAGTGCATAAATGTGGTTTTTCGTTAAAGTGAACAGTACCGGGTGCTTTTCATTAAAGTTTGTTTGTACCATACTTGACCAATCCCGAAACTACCGAGAACCGGTCAACGTTATACCGTCAAGGATCCAGAAGAGTTTCCCTCCAACCAGGAGGCCAATCACAGCGCGACACGTGTGGACATCAGAAGCCAATCATAACGCGACACGAGTCAACATTGGAAGCCAATCACAACACGACACATGTCAATGTCAGAACAAAGCTAAAAACTCTCTTCTATAAAAGAAGATCATTATCCCACAATATTTCCTAATGTCATTTGTACTAAATCATTCACTAGAATATTTCCTAATGTCATTTGTACTAAATCATTCACTAGTACTCACAAAAGGAGAGCTTGAACCTATGTACTTGTGTAAACCCTTCACAATTAATGAGAACTCGTCTACTTCGTGGACGTAGCCAATCTGGGTGAACCACGTACATCTTGTGTTTGCTTCCCTGTCTCTATCCATTTACATTCTTATTCACACTAGTGACCGGAGCAATCTAGCGAAGGTCACAAACTTGACACTTTCTGTTGTATCAAAGTCTTCACTGATTTTGTGCATCAACATTTGGCACCGTCTGTGGGAACGACACTTATTCCCACTCTCTTCAGCTTTGTTAAGCTGGTTTCCACCATTCGTACACTCTCTTTTGAAAAGACATCCCTTTCCAACATGGGGAGCGAAGGAAGCCACAACATACAGAATGACACCCCTCTAGAGGTATATGAATCTAAATAAAGTAAAATTTTAAATCTAGAGGTGTATGAATCTAAACAAAGTAACGTAGACAGAAAAAAAAATTCAATGAAACAAGAATAAAGCAGAAAATAAATAAAAAAGTTACCCTTTGTATCAAAAAATAAATAAATAAATAAAAAAGTTACATCGAAGTTTGCTAGCGACTGTACGCAGGTAACGTCGCTAGCAAAGTAGCGAAAATCCTCTACAAGTCGCTAGCTTCATACCGATCCTACCATTTCAATTTTTTTGTTTTTTTGTTTGTTTTGCTTTTATTTCTCTTATCATAACAACAAACTATCATATTCATGTTCTTCAAAATATATTTTCTATGCAAAATTATTATAATTCATATTTAAACACTTAAAATTAACGATTTAAAAGCTACATTTAAAGATAATTTAAATGTAATAGTGGTTACTTAAATTCAAAAAAAGTAAGAAGAAAAAACTCAAAGGAAAAAAAAACAAAAAATAAAAAAAATAAATTGGAATAGAGAAAGGTTGGGACCATACGGGTGCACAACCATCATCCAGTCAATGAACCACATCATCAGTAAAGTGAGAGTTACACTTCAATTTATTTATCTATTTTTTTGCTTTTTTCCGCTAAACCCAGGCATATCATGGTGTCACATGCTTGTTTGTGGTTCAAAAAAATATTGTGCTTTTGTAAGGAATGTTATGCTTTGGGCATACATGGAATCAAACACTTGTTCGTGCCTTCCCTTCAATGTGCCTTTACATGCAGTTGTACATTTTTATGAAGGTTAGACGAGAACAAGCACGACATGACAAAGGCAAGGCTCAATTAAACATGTCATGCCAAAGCTTGGAAAAGGCATGAGAAAGGCAAGGCACGAACCGTGCCAAATGTTACTATTCACCGCTATGGGCAAAGTATAACTGACATTGCTGTTTGGATTAAAAGTTAACTTTGGGCTCAAGAAATGAGCTGGCCCGAAAGGAGGCCCAAAGGGAAGATAGTCGAAGCCCAATCGAAGCCCAGAAGGCAGAAAGGGCCTTTTCTGACTTGGTGCAGCTCATGAAGACCACTTGCTTACCTACCCAAAGGCCAAGTGGTATAGACTGATCAGCTACACAGCCCATAAAGTACTTTATGATGGCAGTCCATGTAAAAAAGCCGATGAGTCATCACCCTCAAACCGCATTCGGGCAAGGCCGCTGCTACAGGAAGCCAAGCCAAGTTGTCTATATAAGAAGAAGGAGAAACCAGGAATAGAGACACTCAAACAAACCAACAAAAGCAAAAACTCTGCTCAAAACCAGATTTGCCTTCAAAACAAAGCTGTAGTCAGCCTTCATCCCTTTCGGGACAAGCCTTCATCCCCCGCGGGATAACTCTTTCTTCAACCCTTTATAATAGCTCTGCTACCTTGTTCAACCTTGCAGTAGTATCGATTCATCTTTTTGTAATCTCTCTCTCTCCCTCTAAGCTTTCAGACCTTTGACAAAACTACAAAGATAGGAACCTGCAAGACGAGCAACCTTACTCGATAAGGTTTAACCTTGCCCGACCTTCTTTGCTTTGTTTTTGTCTTTTCAATATGTTGTATACTTCCAGTTATATGCAAGTTATTTCTAGCAATATGACTATTAAAAGGTTTTCTCAGTACTTGAATCCGATTTAAATATATCGTCAGTGTTCAAACCAGATCCAAGTTCTAAGCCCTCGGGCATGTAAATCTGATCAGTTAAAAGTCCTTGGCCTCAAGGCATAAAAAAGAATCTTATGTGGACTTAACCTATCCACGACAGTCCTTGATAAACGAGAAGTCCGAAGTTACTTGGGGCGCAAGTAATCAACCTACCCTCTAGTTTTCCTTCTATTATATCATGATTACTATAGAAAGCTTGAGCATGGAATGGATTCTAATGGAAAGCCTCAAGGCCTACACCTAAGGCCCCACAAAGGCATCCATTTGGATTCATTCCGTTCAGCGATCTAAAGAGTCTAAGTATAGGAATGAACTCTGATAGGAAGCCTCAAGGCCTACATCTAAGGCCCCACAAAGGCACCTATTTGGGTTCATTCTACTCCTTGGACTCGGGTAATCAGAAGTATAATAGTTAGAAAACTCCGGCAATCACGAGAACAAATATGATGTGTTCAAGCACCGGTTTAGTTACTGATGGGAAGCCTCATGGCCTACACCTAAGGCCCCACAAAGGCACCTGTTATAACTAACACGGTTTCTTGGATACATACATACATGCAACTAAAGCAATATCCATTTTACATCTGCCATGCTAAAGATGGCAGTGGCACGCCTGAGCACCTAAATGATAACCTTGATAGGAAGCCTCAAGGCCTACACCTAAGGCCCCACAAAGGCACATCTCAAAGTTAACGCTGTCCTTCTCTTTCAGCCTTGTCCGAAGAGTCTTGCCCGACGAGACTTGCCCGACAACGCCCGACAGCGAAGCAGAAGCCCGATAGCAGTCCTCAAACCGGCGCCAACCTCCAGGGGAGCTGTGTGCTCGTCGGCCAGGAGACATCCCCGACGGAAATTCCTGACGCGAACAACTGATATTCACTCAATAGTATACTTCTACGCGTTCACATGCAATTCACCCAAAAGCCTAACGCCCTGCTTGGTGGGCGCGGAACAACACGATAGCACATGCAAAACGAGGCCAGCTTGTTGCACGTTATATTCATCCGGCCAGTGGCGGAGCCAAGATTTCTTGTGAGGAGGGACCTCACACAAGTATAAAAAAAAAGAAAAAAAAACAAATAGTGGTTATAAAATTACGAATGCAAAAACATCATAAAAATATCCAAATAATTAAGTAGTCAAAATTAACATATGCATTATAGTAATCATAATTATTCTTGACGAATTTCATATTTAAAACCATTGCATGATGTCATCTATACTACTGAAAGAATTAGTAAAATCAATGGAGAAAATTACTAAAAATTTTGCAAACCCTAAAACTCAAGTAAGGAAGGATAGAATAGAAACAAATATTTTATAGAGAATAATAGAGTTTTACAAACCTTATTTGTTCTTTATTCAATAAATTTGGGATTTGGAATGACTAAATATATGAAATTCAAGAAGAATATGGGGAATAGCTCTGTTAGTGCATGAGTGAAAGACAATTTTATTAGTTAAAAGTGAATGATGGGTTTTAATTTAAAAGTTTTATTGATTTGTAATAAATGACCATTTGAAATATTATTCTTAATTCTAGGATGGGATTTGGATGAAAAGATAGATAAATAATTAGATAAGTGTTGAGAAGAGTTGCAAAGCAATAGAAATAGGTGTAATACTAATCTTGTTTTTTCAAGTCAGGGTAGGCCTAGGACTACTCTAGTCCTCATATGCCTCCACCAGTGCATCCGGCCAAGTTGGTCAACATACTTGGCTCAATGAGACTGTCATTGGTAATTTTGTCCCCCACAAAAACTTAAAATTTGTCGAGCAAACATTTAAGCAACAATTTTTGCCAACCAATTTTACCCGACGAAATATTTTCGTCTGGAAATGTTTTTTTTAGTGATATAATATAATGTGAAACAATATGTTTGTACCATACTTAGGGTCTTTGTATTTAGATCTCGTATAAATACTCGGATGACTCAAATGTAATTATGTAATAAATGAAGGGGCAAATATGTAATAAGTGAGGAGCCCTTATTCTATAAAAGGACTCCTCACTCTCCTCATTAGGAGAGACCAATTTCTTAGGCCTGAGATCCCCTCTCATATTCAGAGCAAAACTCTCTCCCTCACAATCTTCTCAGAGAAATACAATAATCAGTGTGGACGTAGCCTAAACATTGGGGTGAACCACAATACATCTTGTGTTCTTTACATTTTTTGCAGATTCACGGTTGGATTTACGTTGTTCCAAGATCTTCGGTTTTGTGCATCAACACAATATAATTAAATAAACAATACAAATAATTAACCTATTCTTTTGAAAATAAGGGTCTCAATAGTATCTCAACGTTATTGACAAAAAAATAAATAAAAAAAATAAAAAAATAAATGATCTGACCACGATGACATTTCATCATCTTACATTTCAAGCTTGGTTCGCTACAACATTGCAGTTAAAATCAAGGGTTAGCTCTTGACAAGGTCGTATGTCCTTCTTAGCAAACAACATCATGTGTGGCATTCTCGGGTCTCCATGATCAAAGAGGACGCGTTGGACATACAGATTAGGCGACGGACTGTGATTCACAAATCTCCCCACATTTCCACGTTTCGCGGCATCAACGGCCAACCTGCTACTCTTTTCCCCTCCCGATGATGATAACAACATAAGAGGAAAACAGAAAGGCTGCTGCTTCTGCTCCTGCCGCTGCTCAGAAGCGTCTTGAAAACCATTGTTGTTATACTCAAGTACTACTACTTCTCCGACGTACTCACAAACAAAACTATCTCTTGGAATCCACGCGAGCGACCTAACACCCCATGCTTTTGATCTAGTCTTGAACACTTCAAGTTTAAACGTGGAACATACTCCCCGTTGGCTGACTCTATTTTTGCATGAAGAAGAGCACTTACACCCTGCACCACACTCATAGACAATGGAGGAGCTCCTATTCGTCCTACGTCCCTTGTCGTTATATGGCAAAACCCCTTTGTTCTTCATTATGCAAGGACACGGCTTAGATTCAGAGCATCCATCTTTGCAATCGCACCCTGTCTGTCTGGTCTCGGTGCTCTTGACGAAATCTGGATAAATGGTATCGGATATGTAATTGAAAGATGGAGGACTCTCATCACTGTCTACTTTATTGACTGCGCGAATAGGCGTCTTCTCTTTCCCTTGAGAGATGTCGTTTTTACAGAGGATAGGAGTAGCAGGCCTCTTCATCGACTTGCTCGAGACTTTCCTACGCGGGATGGCAAATTTTGGTTGGCCCGGCTCTCTTCTCAGCAAAAACACATAAACAAGTTTGCCAAATTTCGCTCTTTTTTGCCAACAACCTGTTACATTGTAGAGACCATCGTAAAAATAAGCAGTGCTGCTGGCCGATAAGCATTTAAAGCAACGAACTACCCTAACATGACTTTTTGCTTCCATACTATTCCTTAGCGCAAGATTTCCACGTTCAAGTTTTTGATCCTCGAGTCGTTTTTCTGAATCTGTAACGCCAGGATTTCCACCTTCGCCTGAGTAGATCAAGGTATCCGGAGATTCTACACTGTCGTTGTCATATCGGGCAGAGTTAACGATGCTTGTGGCATAGATTTTCCCATTGCTGTTCTTGATATAATCAATACCCTTGCGGAACTGGCAATGAAGGCCAACGACAGTTAGTGCAGCCCTGTTCTGAAACTCGTCACCAACTCTAATCCCTGGAATTCGTCCGATTCGTTTCTTCATCATAAAAAATCTTTTCCCTTGCCTTCGAAGACGCATCGCTGCTTCAATGTCAGGCCTGTTCCAGCAAGTTTTCTTCTCCCATTTAACATCGCGTTCTTTCAAGATCTGAGTCAGTGTGTCTCGATATGCCTGCAAGGCCTCCTCCACGTTGGTACGACTTGTTCCATCTCTATCGGCATCAGCTCTCGGCTTCTTGGGGGGAAAACGGTTGGCTGCTTTCTTCTCAAGTATTTTCACTATAGCCATAGTTGAGTTTTTATTCTTGCACCAAATGATAGGGAATTGCAGGAACACCTGCATGCAATTTTGAAATTAATACAAAGTAGTTAGAACAGGCCATATACATATTAGCCAACTACTACGACAACTAATGACTGATCCAGAAATATTACTTCGATAAATGATGGTGTAAAGTTCAATTTAAAAAAAAAAAAAAAAAACAAAACAAAATTAGCAATGAGATATTAATATAAACAACTACACTATCACTCAACCAATGGTTATTAAAACAAAATACAAGAATGATCATTGAGTAATATTTATTTGGTCCCACAATTCCAACATTGATCAATGTCATCTCTGAACTTTAGTATAGCACATCAATTTGGTAATTCTGTTTGTACTTGTGAGTTCCATATGTTCACTACATCAACACACTAACATAATAATTAACCGAATCCAAAATGAAGGACCAAATTGATGTGCAATAGTCAAGTTCAGAGATGGCATTGATTGATGTTAGAATTGAGGCACCAAGTGAGGAAGGGTTAACTTTTGTGATGAAAAAAACCTAAACTCTTTTTCTCACCATTCTTTTGCAGAAAAGAGAAGGCTAGGCAACTTGAGTTCAAGCTCCAATGAATGCATTTCTTAAGGTCACTGGCTCTGCTTTGACGCACTGTTTGACCCAAAAGCCAAAAGTTCGCTATCGTCTTATATGGTGCCAGAGCTACATGAGGAGGGGATTGGTCTATCACCAGGTAGATCGTGAACCCAGTGCACAATGCCTTGTGTCAACAACAATAATATTATAAGGAGATAAACAACTCAAGTTTCTTTCAATCATATATGTAGACATACGCGTATAGTCCAGATGGCTTGAGCAATGTGTTTCATTTGTAATCAAGTCTATATCCCCTTAGTATGGTTCGAACTTTAAACTAAATTAATGGCAATCATACTCAAGTTCACTTTTTATATAAATAAGAATATATATACACACACACACGCATAAACTCTTTGGCAAAAAACTAGTGTTGACCACGGGACAATGGGGATTTCAACCATGGGAAAACTTAATATAAGTCCAATTTTGTGAACGACTATTAAGACTAGTCCACTTGTTAAAATAAATTTGGTGATTAGGATTCTATGTCAGCTTATTAATACATTTATGCCAAATCTATCCCTAAATTAACTAATAAGATAACCAATGTATTCCCTTAAATATTGGCTTATTTATTTAATGAAATTTGTGATCCATTAGAGCATTTCCAAAGAAGACGTCAAATTTTAAGCATCAAAATGATTTTTGGTGGCTTGTGTGGGAATTTGACATTTTGTACAACATTTGGCTCCACCCGATATGTTAATAATAATGTCATTTAATAAATTTGACATCTACTATCAAATTTGACAGCAAAAGGCTTTGCCTTCAAATGACTCAGCACCACGTAAGAAATTGAAGGCTCGGTTGAAGAGAGCTTGCTACAATTTTTTACTGTTGTATGTCTACATTGTAGTTTTGATATTTTCTTTGGAGATGTTCTTAGGACTTCTTTACTTTCACTAATCATCATCATCTTCCCGGTAGCAGCGTCGTTGAAGGCAGTCAACATCTCAACGAACTTTTCCTTCCTTTCATGAAAGGTAAGCTAGTTGAGGTTGCACCTCTTTTGTTCCTTAATTGACAACTTTTCAGTCTTCTTAGTTGTAGGATTAGGGTTTATTTTTGTATATTTACCTATAATACAGATTAATTATATTTTATCTATCTATATTAAACGTTTGTTGATAATTTATCTCAAATTAATTGCTTATTTACATATATTATATATTTTTTTATTAATTTAATTCTATGTTTTTTTATATATTTTTTACCTGTATTACAGATTAATTACAATTTATCCGTTGTACCACATGTCTAATTGTTTATTTACTTACACAATATGTTTTTGTTCATCGTCTATCGTATTACATGTTTTTTATTTTTATAATATTTTTATCTAAAAGGACAAAATTGGTTTTAAAACATGTAATTAAATAAATTGACGACTCTAAAAAACAACCTATGTTTTTTGACCTGGATTTAAAAGCCCATTACTCCACTGTGTGACCGATTAGATTGAAATTGTCAAAATTTAGCCCTATAGAATTTTTACAAAACAACTACTCCCAATAACTAGTATATTCACAAAGAGAAATATGTAAAGTACAATAAAAAGGATATATATGATCGAAGAAATACCAGGTGGTATATCTATATACACAGTAGAAGGCTAGCAGTTCACCAATAACTGTGTATTAATTCTCTTCAATGTTGTTAGGTTTTTCTTCTCACTGCAAAAACAAAGCCAGTGTACATATATAAATATATGTATTCTCGCAAGATATGTATGGCCGCTTATATATATATACATGCTTGAAACTCGAATATCATTGCCCAAAATCTTAGCAGGAAACTTTGCAGCACACCATTAATTTATGACTCACGACTTTCCTTTTCAACCTAGGTTACCCTTTAGTTCTGAATTTTGGTCAACTGTTTGTACTAAAATTTCAACTTTTTCTCTTCTTTTTTTTGGGACTGAATTGGCTAAAGCCAGTTTTATTGTGGATATTTAATGAATTTCTTTCCAGTTTGATTTAATTTAATGAGGATATTTATCTAATCAAATAAGAAGGTCGCTCGACTTGTGCTCCAAGTAATCTACCACACATCCTACATAAAAAGAAGAAACAGAATTGCATAACTCATGGACCAACAAATGAAGAATTCAAATATAACAGATTTCATAGATTTCAGAATATTGAATGCGTGCAATATTTAGTCTTCTTTTCTATATTGGTTTTCTTAATTTCAAAGTAATTTCTTTGCTTTTCTCATGGGATTTAGGAAATATTTGAAAGTACTTTTAGAAGACGCTTTTGGTAATGTTTCAGAAGTTCTAGAATCTTACTATATTAAGGGGAGAGTTAAAGGTTTTATGCCAATTTCAAGTCTCAAGTAAGTTCCTACATACACATCACATACCAAAACATCATCTACACATATGCAATTAAAATGAAAAACATAAATGATAAATATGCACACTAGATGTAGGATTTAAACGAGACAAAACTCACACCTGGAAAAAGAAAAAAATAAATCCTTGAATTCCAAGCCATGACAAACACTAACCAAGAGGAAATAATAGAAAGGAGACTTACAAAACCCAATCTTACTAGACACACAGCAAGAAGGCAATTTTGTTTCCTCACATTTTGCTACTCGATCTTTTATTCTCTGTTGTGTACATGTGGCACAACACCAGACGCAACCATCAATTTCCTAGACATGAACTTTGCACCACACTATCACCTCAATTAACTGATTACAGTTTAAAGCTCGAGACATAGTCTATGTGTTGGTGTGACTTGCGGCACAAACAAATATGATATTCATATCGCACACCTAAACGAGTAGGGCATTGCGGCAGCCCTCTCCAGTTTTGCTTTCCGCACAAGTGTATTTATATACACACGAGCACGACTAGAGGACTTTAACGCACACTCAAACTTTTACTCAAAATTCAAAATTTTAAAATTTCTAAAGATTAAGATGATTTATGATGAGATAAAGATGATAAAACATTTTAGAATTATCAACGTGATAAACATGCCCTAATACACCGACTAGGGTTTTCTTATTCTAAGATGAAACATGGGCTTTTTAATTCAATTGAAATAAGGTCTAGGCCCAATCTAATTTTTAAATGCCCAAATAAAGCACAACAAGATTCATTTTATTAATGGAAAACTAATGAAAAGGGCTTGAAAACTTTGAGTTTTAATGATAAGGACAAAATAAAGGGTAAAGTGAATAGTATCATGATTGACTTTTTAGTGTAAAAATGTGGTTTTTCGTTAAAGTGAACAGCACCGGGTGCTTTTCGTTAAAGTTCTCTTTTATTAATTAATAATCCTTTATTACCAAAAGAGCCATTTTAAATAAAAACATTCTAACCTAAAACAAATTCAATCAAATACCTTAAAATTTTAACACAAACACCTAGGGATGGGCTCAGAAAACCAAAAACAGAAAAAAAAGAAGCCGAATACCTATCGGAAGCTAAAAATTTGAACTGAAACTAAAAACGAAACCAAAATTAAAAATACTTATGAGTAGAAGTGCTTTTTAAAGAAGCATTTTCAAATGGGCCTTTAATAATCAAGAGAAATTTAAGTTTTTAATCAACTAACGCATAAAAAAGAACCAAATCAAACTAATTACCCCGCTTGATGCATATTGGCTTTTGATTAGAAGCAAAAACTTCTTAGCAATACCATCGTAGTTCATACAACTTTCTTACTTATTCCTAAGGCTGGAAATTTATATAAACACCAAGCAACCTACCTTTTTGTCATACATTCCCAACTGCACTACGAAAAGCTTACCTATTTTATGACTATTTTGGACCCAAAATCCCACATTGAAATATACCCTATTGTGGAATCAGTGTATGAGTTGTTGGGCACCCTTCACTTTTTTTGCCTAGTACAAGTGATAGACTATACTAAATAATTTACACGAAGAAGAGGGAGATTTCATTTACGTGCGAACTTTAAAGTCTTGTGACCGAAACGATATTTGTCATTTGGTGGTGTAGGGAAACTAAAGCATATATATCACACTCTTAAAGTATATACCACAAAGAAACACAACCATTAGTCAAATTTGTTTAAACAATATTGGGAATGAAGAAACCAACCTAATTTTTGTAGGAACCCAGAAGTGATGAAGTTTAAGCGACCACTGACTGGTTCGTCGTCTTCAGATTTCTTCAATTTGTCAGTGAATGAGTGTATATGTAATGCTTGTGAGTGACTGCGATTTACTGCATGGAACCCAAAATTTCAAACTTTGGGGAGACAAAATTGCTTTTGTATCAATCCTGTTGACAGTTTTGAGAGGGGCCAACCGATTGGACTTAGTGGGAAACCAAAAGTGCGGTTCGTGGGAAGGGACGTGCCTTCAGTTTTTTTCTTTTAAATTGTCGTATTATCTAAACTATTTATTAATAGTCATTTAGTATTACGGTGTACTGATATTTTTTTCACTTGTACCTAAGAAGTTTTAGGCTTAATTCTCGTCAAAAGCAAATATAAATTACAGTATTGCTAACACATTGTGACGCTAAGTGATAAACCAATATTTAAACTATATATTTCACCCTTTTATATTTCTTTTCTTGTCTAATTTAGTTGGAAGCTTTAAGTATTTATGATACTTTTGACCTATTGTGTTTGTAGGAGTAACATGATCGAATATAGTGAATAAGTATGCAATGATGGAATTTTTCAGTGATTCCCTTCTAAGGACATCTCATTGTTGATTAATGGCCAACTTGCTAGATGGAAATCATTGAATGCATACATCGTGTCTCATCTTAAATTAGTTTCTCAACTTTGTGGTGCCAAAAGGACTTATTTTTCTGCTATGTGGGGCTGCTAGAAACTAAATGAAAATAAAAGATGCGGTCCATGTGGCTTTGCCAGGAAGGGATTCCACTTAATTTGCAGAAAATAGCAAAGAAAACAGAGGAGCAAGTGGAGAGCACGGTTGCCCACTCCATTGGCTAATAAAATAAGGTAAAGAAGGGGGACAACAATGATGGGGTTTCCACTGGTGGCCTTGGTGCTTTGAAAAAAAATCATTGCCTTTTTTTAAGGCAACACACGGAACAGAGAGGGGAGAAGAGAAACGGAGAGACAGGGGGAGCAAAGAGTGAATGGAGCAGCAGAAAAGCAGGGAATTGCAAAGAGCAACATAGCAGAAAACAGAATGGATGCCGCAGCTTCAAGGGGATTGGAGAGCTCAGGAGATAACTTCCTTGTAATAAAGGGTTGTCTCTTTATTTGATTCTTCATGGATAATTTCTTATGTATTCAAATAATTATGTATAACTATTTTTTTTCTAGAGTGAAGCCATGAGCCGCAATATGATTACGTAGATTTCTCTTCAATTGCTTAAGTGTTGTTACATGCTTGTTTTGATATTTTCAATCACTGAATTAAACTATCTATATGCCTTGATGCTTGATCACCATTAGGATGCTTAGAAAAATCATCGGATGCAATTTTGAACGAATGTCACGTTCAAATTGGCTATGCTTCTTGTGATTGAGGATTGTAATTTCTCCTAAGGTAAATATCATACTCTCAGGGATTACATGGTTTAACAAAAGGATTTTCACCAAGATTAATGAATCACTCATGTTTATATTTGATCCAAATGTCATGGATAAATTGCATGTAGTGGTATGCGTTTTAGCTTGAATGTCACAAGTAAAACATACACAAGTAAAAACCCAACCTTCAATGCATGTGTGTTTTCGATTACTTAAGCAATTAGAAGACCTATGTAGGAGTGTTGCTGGTAAATGTTGAATTCTAGTGCCTTGTCAATCTACTTTTCTTCAATCATTTATTTTATCTTGAGTTTCTACGTTTACTTGTTTTGTTTAGTTGGATCACTATTTCTATAAGCAAGTTCCCATTTTAGATATTTTTTTTTAGTTACATACAGTAGTATTTACTTTTGTCCAATTAGTCTAGTTCTCAGAGTTAACTAAGTTAAATACACAAAAACTCGTAAATTGCTTATACCAGTCCTTAAGGAGATCGACCTTGCTTGAGTTATTCTATACTACAAAAACTTGTTTTCTTGCAAGAATTTTCTATGGTTTAACCCTTGTTTTACAGGTAGTAAAATCTACATTACTAAGCCTACCCCCATTAATGTAGATAATATTTTTCAAAAACTATCTATTAATAAAACTCTTTTTATCAATTAAAAGATATTGCATAAGACCAAATTAACTATGTAAAAAGTTATGGACAACATACTAAATGAAACACGAAATAGTTTTACTATTTTTTCAAAGCCTCATAGCAAATGGTTATCCAGCACCAATCGTCGAATGATAAAGATATGAACAACCTACACTGAAAATCATTTGAAGATTGTCATCAAAAAACTTTACCGACTATTATATATATATATTTGGTCAAACGACAGATTTTGTTATATTAATTGTTAGATTAATCACCGAATGGGTTTGAACCAACGGCGTCATGCAAGGGCTCAACACCTTTCCACCACTGTAGTAAAGGGTCACTTGACTATTTTATATTTTTCTTTGTAAATTTTATTTTCTGCTAGTTGTATTTTACTCTTTGATACTTGATTGTTTTCTTTCATTATTTTTTTAAAGCAACGGTATTTAAGGGGTTTAATAAGAAAATTAAGTAGGGAAATAAAAAGGAAAATCTTCTACAAGATTTCAGTTAAGGAGGCTTTGAAAAAATTGGAGCTTCAAATTCCAAATTTAAAGTTGACGAGTTTTCACTCGGAAAACTATAACAGTTACCCACCTATCCTTTTTCACGACTATGTTCTTCGGCTAACTTCAATTAACGACGGAGGTTGAGACGATGACTTTTGAGTATCTTTTATAAACTATTCTTACTTAGATTGCAGAAATCCTTTGACGAACACCCTTCTTCTTTTATGAGTGTCCATTAATAAGTTAACGGTGTTTTTTATTTTGTAAGTGGAATTTCGTCAATTTAACTGCCTACAAAATTTGCATCCACAATGTGCATTCCCATTTCATCTTTACTATCACGTTGAACTTTGAGATTTGTAGGTGGAATTCCGTTGTTCTATTTCCATACAACTTTAAAAAAATTGTGAATCTAAAAGTTTAATTATTGTAAGTATGAGAGTTGAATGTGGTAATAGATTGTATGAATGAGTGAATCTAATGATACATGTACCCGTAAAGTGTTTAGAGACGATTTGCGTATATATTCATTTCTCAGCATTTGTGATTAATAACCTGTATCTGCATTTTTTTGTGTACAAATCTCTGCAATTGCTAGGGATTTGGTGATTTTTATTTCCATCACAAGTTTTTATTTATTAAAACTATCACTATTTGTTAAATTGAACAATGACTGTTTCTTAAACTAACTATTTATAAAACTAACACGGGTACTACACTACTTATTAAACTCACTATTTATGAAACTGACATGGGTACTAAACAATTTATTAAATTGATTGACTATTTATGAAACTGACACATGTATACACTATATATAAATCTGACTGACTATTTATGAAACTAACACATGTACTACACTATTTATTAAACTCACTATTTATGAAACTAACACGGATACTGCATTATTTATTAAATTGACTGGCCATTTATGAAATTGACAAGGGTACTACACTATTTATTAAACTGACTAACTATTCATAAAACTGACACATGTACTATACACTATTTATTAAGCAGACCGACTATTTATGAAACTATCACATGTACTACATTATTTATGAAATTGACATAGGCACTACACTATATTTATTAAACTAACTGACTATTTATGAAATTGACACGGGTACTACACTATTTATTAAACTGACTGACTATGTGTAAAACTACAGCAAAAGAACCCACACTATATTTGAAGCAGAACCAAAATAACCCACACTATTTCTGAAACTACAGTAAAATAACTCACACTATTCATGGAACTACAACAAAATAACTCATACTATTTCTGAAACTAAACCAAAATAACACACACTATTTCTGTAATGAAACAAAATAAACAATATTTCTGAAAATACAGCAAAATAACCAACACTGTTTCTGAAATTGAACCAAAATAACGCACATTATTTCTAGTACTATCGCAAAACTATTTATGAAACTGAACCAAAATAACTCACACTATTTTGGAATTATAGCAAAATAACTCATACTTCTAAAACTGAACAAATATAATTCACACTATTTCTGGAACTATAACAAAATTACACACTATTTCTCAAAATTAAACTAAAATAACCCACACTATTTCTGAAACTGAATCAAAATAACTCATACTATTTATAGAACTATAATAAAATTACACACTATTTTTGAAAACTAAACCAAAATAACCCATACTATTTCTGGAAGGGAACAAAAACCGCTATTTATTCAACACTATTCACTTTACAAACTTTCCTCAAATAAATAGTGAAATATGAGACAAGAATAGTAACCTATCCATTTTTCTTCATATGAATATAATTCATGTGATTTTTCTTAGGATATATAATAACGAATTATTCAAGTGGTTCATCCACATATTATCTATAACAGTTATTTTCCAAAATATCTATTTTAATACCTCCATACCCAATTCAAATCTTGAAACCTCAACCTTTAACTGAAACAATAATGGTGACTCAACAAAAGGGCTGCAACATTGATCCAAAGAATGGGTTTTGTTCAAAGACCAAGACTTTCCACAGCCTGAGACCCAGATCCCAACCCCCTCCCCAAACCACGCCTCTTTCCCTCACCGACTACCTCCTCTCCCGCCTCCACCACTCCCCTCCCCTGCCTTCCACTCCTGCCCTCCTCAACGCATCCACCGGCCACCATATTCTCTACCCCAAGTTCATTTTTCCTTGCCGCCTCGCTTCAATCCCAGCTTGGCCTCTTCCACGGACAGTGCGCCTTCGTTCTCTCCCCCAATTCCCTCCACCTCCCCATCCTCCACCTCTCTCTCCTCTCCGTCGGTGTTATCGTCTCCCCTTCCAACCTGCCAGCTCCAATCCCGAAATTTCCCACCAAATCAGCATATGCAGACCCACCGTCGCATACGTCACAATATTGTAGGTCAAAATAACAGAATCTCAGTGAAAATTTCTGAGCAACCAAATAGGTCCTAACATTTTTCCCTCCGATTTAAAATTAACGAAGCAAGAACGAACAAAATTCAAGATGGGATTTGTGGTCTTATAAAATTATTGGGTTTTTTTTAAGAAGCTTTAATGAAAATGACTTCTCAAAACTTTTAATTAACCAAAAATCATTTACTAATTTTATTTAATAAAAATAGCTTAAAATTTAATAAAAATGATTCAAATTTTAATAAAAATGACAAAATTTTTACATAATAACAAAAAAAAAACCCAACAAATAGTGACGCACGGGACCATGCGTCACATTACACACATACACACATTTTCTCACTCAACCGTTCAACCTCTTTCTCTCTCTCCCTCTTTCCCATATTCCCATCAAATTTTCTCTCTTGTTTCATCTCACCCATCCACATCAACTTTTTTTTCACCTCTCCCCACTCTTCTCTCTCCTTTCACCTCACTCCATAAATAATTTATTTTTTATTTTTATTTTTATTTTTATTTTATTACTTGTTTATTTGACTATTCTTTCAAGTTTTTAAGAATAAACTAAGTAATAATATTACAAGATCAAAAATAAAGAAAAAATTTATTATTCAGTTTTATGAACACTTATACTGTCACTATTTCTTAAACAGGACATTGACTACTTCTTAAATTTGAACACTATTTTTTAAACCGAACATTGACTACTTCTTAAACCGAACACTATTTCTTAAACTGACCATTGACTATTTCTTAAACTAAATAATATTTCTTAAACTAAACACTAACTATTTCTTAAATGTAACACTAATACTATCACTACTTCTTAAAATGAACACTGACTATTTCGTAAACTGAACACTAATTATTTCTTAAACTGAACACTAGTCCTATTACTATTTCGTAAACTAAACACTGACTATTTCTTAAACCGAACATCTTGTAAACTAAACAGTGATTATTTCTTAAACTTAACACTAGTACTATCACTATTTCGTAAACTAAATAGACTATTTATTAAACCAAGTAATAGTACTATCATTATTTTGTAAACTAAGCACTGATTATTTTTTAAACCAAATACTAGTACTGTCACTATTTCGTAAACTAAACACTGACTATTTCTTAAACCAAAAACTAACTATTTCGTAAACTAAATACTAACTATTTCTTAAAATCGAACACTAGCACTATCACTGTTTTTAAACTGAACACCAACTATTTTATAAACTGAACACTAAAAGGTTCAAAATTTGAAGCTCTCTTCTCATTATCATATGAATCAATGACAATAATATTTATATTCTTACAGAGTTAGAACAATGATTTTCACATTCCTATTTGTTCTTTAACATTTCTTCGAACAATTTATTTGACTTTCCTTTAATTTATTCAATACAAAATTAACAACAAAAACATAAATGAAAGATCATAAAAGCTAATGTGCTTTCATTGAGGATCATAATCTAATATTTTTTATTTTTAGGTTTTAGCTGATTAGGGTTAAAATTAATAAAGAATTAATTTGAACATAGGATGATGATGACATGCTACCCCACGTGTAAGGCTAAGTGGTAGTCATGTATTGATGTTAGCAATATATTTTTTTATCTCAAATTTCTCTCTCTAAATTTTTTTGGGGTTTGCTGATGTCAGTTTGAATAGATTTGGTTGGTATTCTCTTCTCTCTACCTTCACAATCTCTCTCTCAACCTTTTCCTTCCCGATGAAATATTTAAAAAGTAATTTGTGTGCCGCTTTTGCACTGTTGGTTTTCTGTTGAATTGGAAGATGCTTGCTTTCGCACTGCTCACGTGCACACGCGCTTTGGGTTGAACAAGTTTTTGTATTTTTTGTTTTTTATCTCTTGTCCTTATCATTAAATAAAAGTTATTAGGTGACTTTTGGTTAAAACTCAAAGTTTTGAAACTCTTTTCATTAGTTTTCATTTTTTTTAATGAGGAAGTGGCATACTTGTGAAAAAATGAAAGTATATTTCTAACGGAAGTGGCTGAAGGAGTGTGGTTCCGTTAGGGGTTGCTGGAAAAAAAAACTATTTCGTTTGGGCATTTAATTCAGCCCATGTGTATTCAAGGTTTGTAGGGCCTGATATATAATAGTTTTGTCCTTATCATAAAATATAAAGCCCTTTTGGTTAAATAATAGTATATGGTGGTTTTTGGTTAAATTAAACTTAATCCAAGCTCCTTTCATTAAAACTCCCTTGAAAAAATTGGAGCTTCAAATTCCAAATTTAAAGTTGATGAGTTTTCACTCGGAAAACTGTAACAGTTGCCCCCTATCCCTTTTCACGACCATGTTCTTCGGCTAACTTCAATTGACGAAGAAGGTTGAGACTATGACTTTTGAGTATTTCTTATAAATTATTCTTACTTAGATTGTAGAGATCTTTTGACGGACACCCTTCTTTTTTTCATGGGTGGTGTTTTTTATTTTGTAGGTGGGAGTTCCGCCAATTTAACTGCCTACAAAATTTGCATCCCAATATGCATTCCCCTCTATACTCTCACTTTGAACATTGAGATTTGGATAGCGGGTCAGTTCAACCCGTTCGTACCGCACCAAACTCCTTTGGTTCGTCTTGAACCGACCCAAGTTGCACTCTTATTTGGACTACTGCGGAAAGCCCAAGAGTGAGTAACATCTAAGGTGTTTTTCCCCGTAGTAGTAGAAGCTTTGCGGCCCCTCGCTATTCGTCGCAGTATCTCAGTGAAGCGTAACGATGCATTGGATTTGGGGTTCGAAGATTTGTTCCACAAACTGCGGTGCTATTTGATGAACTGGGTTCCAAGCTTCTTCTCTCCCCACAAAACAACCCGTCTTATTTGCCGCGGTCTTCACGCGAGTAAGCAATTCTCACCCCCAAACTCCGACAACATTGTCTTCAAAGCAATTTGTGTTAATCTTCGACAGAGGAGATGGAAGTTCTTAGACCAGATATCCCCCACTCTAACCAGTTCATTAGTCGGCCGTGTTGTTCGCGAGTTTCGGAACTCGCCGCAGTTGGCTTTAGAGTTTTACAACTGGGCTCGGAGGAACCAGAGTTGTTGTCCTCAATTTTTGGAATCTTCTTGGACTTTAATTCATGTTTTGATCGATTCTAGGAGGTACGATGATGCCCTGTCTCTTATGGAGAGTCTAATGGGGGAAGAGGGTTTGCACCCATTGGTTGTTTTGGAAGGGTTGGTTACTAGCTATGATGAAGGTTGTGGTTGTTCAAGCCCTGCGGTGTTTGATGCACTTGTTAGGGCTTGTACTCAGTTCGGGGCCACGGATGGTGCTTATGAGGTGATCAAGAAGCTGAGATTGGATGGTTGTTGGGTTTCGATTCACGCTTGGAATAACTTTCTTAACCATGTGATTAAGTTGAATGAGATTGATAGGTTTTGGAAGATGTATATGGAAATGCTTTCATATGGTTATGTTGAAAATGTTAATACTTTCAATTTGGTTATGTATGCTCTTTGTAAGGAGTGCAAGTTAACAGAAGCAATGTCGGAGGACTGTGTTACGCCCAATTCAGTTACTTACAACTGTATCATTAACGGGTTTTGCAAAATCGGTGGTTTATCGGTTGCAGAAGAAATTCGTGGTGAAATGACCGAGGCAGGTGTTGAGGCCAATTTGAGGACTTATGGTGCGATGAAATGGTGGAAAGGGGTTTGACCCCTGATCCTGTTGTTTACAATTCTATTATCCATCGGCTTTACATAGAAGGAGATACTGAGGAAGCTCTTTCCTTATTGTCTGACATGATTGATAGGCATATATGTCCTGATCAGTTCACCTACTCAATCCTCATCAAGGGGCTCTCTAGAAGTGGGCTTGTGACGGAAGCGGTTAGATTTCATAACCACATCCTTGAGAAGAACCTTGTCGAGGATGTTTTCTCCCACAATATCCTGATCGATTATATGTGCAAAAGCAACAATTTGAGAGCGGCCAAGCAATTGATGGGCAGCATGTTTGTTCGTGGTTTACTTCCTGACACTGTCACCTATGGCACTTTGATTGATGGGCACTGCAAAGAAGGGAGCATAGGAAGTGCTGTTCAGATTTATGAAAAACTGATAGAGGGGAAGAAAAAACCTAATTTGGTGATATACAATTCTGTTATAAATGGGTTATGCAAAAAGGCATCGTGGATATTGCAAAACTTTTGATGGATTCGTTACAGAGGATGGATGTTCTTGACATTGTAACCTATAACACAATGATAAACGGGTATTTCATCAGCGGGATGATTGATCAGGCGTTTGTTTTGGTTCGAGAAATGGAAGAGAGTGGAATTTCATTCAATATCGTCACCTACAATATATTGATCAACTTTTTGTGCAAGTTTGGGTGTATTCAACAAGCACAAGGACTAATGAAGGTAATGATTTCAAGGGGCATGGTTCCGGATTTTGTAACATACACCACTCTCATTACCAATTTGAACAAGAATTGCAGCCCGGAAGAAGTCGTTGCATTGCATGACTACATGGTGACTAAGGGAGTAATTCCTGATAGGCAAACGTACAAAGATATTGTCTTTCCATATCTTCTAGAAGAAAATTCATAGATTAGCACGTTGGGTTGAGTTTCAACAGTACATCAAGGTGTATATTATGCTAGTTTCAATGTATACAACAACAACAACAACAACAAAGCCTTTTCCCACTAAGTGGGGTCGGCTATATGAATCCTAGAACCCCATTTCGCTCGATTTTGTGTCATGTCCTCCGTTAGATCCAAGTACTCTAAGTCTTTTCTTAGAGTCTCTTCCAAAGTTTTCCTAGGTCTTCCTCTACCCCTTCGGCCCTGAACCTCTGTCCCATAGTCACAATCTTCGAACCGGAGCGTCAGTCGGCCTTCTTTGCACATGTCCAAATCACCGGAGCCGATTTTCTCTCATCTTTCCTACAATTTCGGCTACTCCTACTTTACCTCGGATATCCTCATTCCCAATCTTATCCTTTCTCGTGTGCCCACACATCCCACGAAGCCTCCTCATCTCCGCTACACCCATTTTGTGTACGTGTTGATGTTTCACCACCCAACATTCTGTGCCATACAACATCGCTGGCCTTATTGCCGTCCTATAAAATTTTCCCTTGAGCTTCAGTGGCCTACGACGGTCACACAACACCCCGGATGCACTCTTTCCATCCAGCTCGTATTTTATGGTTGAAATCTCCATCTAATTCTCCGTTCTCTTGCAAGATAGATCCTAGGTAGCGAAAACGGTCGCTTTTTGTGATCTTCGCTAGATTGCTCCGGTCATTAGTGTGGATAAGTATATAAATGGATAGAGATAGGAAAGCAAACACAAGATGTACGTGGTTCACCCAGATTGGCTACGTCCACGGAATAGAAGAGTTCTCATTAATTGTGAAGGGTTTACACAAGTACATAGGTTCAAGCTCTCCTTTAGTGAGTACAAGTGAATGATTTAGTACAAATGACATTAGGAAATATTGTGGAAGAATGATCTCGTAATCACGAAACTTCTAAGTATCGGAGTGTGGTGTCGTCTTGACTTGCCTTATCTGTCTCATAGGTAGATGTGGCATCTTCTCTGGAAGTACTCTTCCTCCATCCAGGGGTGGTATCTTTAACTGGTGGAGATGCACAAGGTAATGTATCAATTTCACTTGAACCTTACTTGTAGTTTCAGGCTTGGTCAAGCGCGATACAAACCATGTAGTAGGAGTCCCCCAAGTCGCCGAGCTAGGGAGTCTGCTGAAAGAGGTGACAGACAAGGTAAGCAATCAGAGCTCCGACTGATTGTTCACCTTCTCCCCATCTTGCAGCAGCATGAAGGATAAAGAGAAGAAAACTGAGAAGAGATGATATGAGATACTTTTGCTTTTGAAGAAGTAACTTTCCACAGGCTTATTCTTGAACTGAGCTGGAGGGTTTTCTGGTTTCCTCCAGAGTATAAGGCCGACTGAAGAATTTGAGGGTCAAAACAAGTCCATCAAATCTAGAGTACGTTCTACCCTGCTGATATGGGATACTTTTGCTTTTGACAGAGTAATGGATGTATCGGCACGTGTGCTGTTACGCTTGTCTCCACATGCTTCCTTGTATCCTTCGCACTTGCCCTATCTGTTCCTCAAGCAGATGCGGAATCTTCCCTGGAAACATAAGATGTTGAAGATGAGTACTCGAGAGCAATGCCAGGTAAGTAATCAGGTAAGGGGTTCCAGGCAGTCAGTTCCTGGCTGGGAGCTTGATTCCAAGTGCTGACTGATTGCTCTCTTTCTCCTTGTCTTGCAGGTAAAAACAAGGCCAAAAGAAAAGACAGGGAAAAAGCATGATATGGGATACTCTTGCTTTTAACCCTGATGATATGAGATATTCTTGCTCTAGTATAGCTTGTTTGCAGAGGTATTATCGGGAGGAAAGAAAGCTGAATATTTCGAAAGGCTTCGTTGGGAGTGCCCTCTCAGATATGATGAAGGGTTGAGCATTTTTGCAGGTCTGCCTGTCCATTGGGGATGGAGGTCGGCATATATAGGAGCCTCCCTAACAACAAGTAGTAATGCTATTCCTTTACCCTGCTTGGTCATAGCACGGTAGTGGGAGCTGCCAGTTTCACATGTTTTAACTCTGTCAGAGCACTTTGAAAAAGTGGTCTGTGGTATCTGGCTCTCGAGATTCGGAGAACGATGCCTCTTCGATTTTTGAGAAAGCAATCATGCTGAGGGTCTGACTCTCGAGATTCGGAGAGCAGTGTCTCTTCGATTTTTGAGGAAGTAATCATGTTGGGAGTCTGGCTCTCGAGATTCGGAGGGCGGTGCCTCTTCGATTTTGGAGCAAGCAATCTTGTTGGGAGTGTTGTCTCGAATGTGAGTAAAGGTTGGGCATGTTTGCTAGTCTACCTTGCCACGAAGCACAAAGGTTGACACACAGGGACTTTCCAATTATCCAGCAATGGTACTGTTCCTTTACCCTCTCTTCGATTTTTAAGAAAGTAGTCATGTTGGGAGTCTGGCTCTCGAGATTCGGAAGACGGTGCCTCTTCGATTTTGGAGCAAGCAATCTTGTTGGGAGTGTTTTCTCGAATGTGAGTAAAGGTTGGGCATGTTTGCTAGTCTACCTTGCCACGAAGCACAGAGGTTGACACACAGGGACTTTCCAATTATCCAGCAGTGGTACTGTTCCTTTACCCTTGTGGGTAATAATATGGTAGCTAGACCTTCAAAATTTATGTGTCTAACCTTTGTTAGTGCTGTTTCTTTGCTATTCTTTTACCTTTCTTGGTCAGAGCGATGTAGTGGGAGCTGCAAGCTTCACGTGCTCAACTTTGGCAGAGAACTTTGGCAAAGTTATCTGTGGTACCCATGAGCTATTGTTGCGTGTGGGAAGTGGGTGATTGAACAGTAAGATTCATGTGTTTTCTACTTCCCCAGAAGTCTTCGACAGAATGCCCATAATTTCTGCAAAGCTGAGTGTGCGTGTGACAGGTGCTGACAAGGCTAGAAAAGTAGGTGCCTCTTCGGTTTCTGGGATCGGCCCTCGTGGTCTCTGAGCAGCCCAGCTTTTGAGAAAGCGAGCGCCTCTTCGATTGATTCGGAGAACGATGCCTCATCGGTTTTTGAGAAAGCAATCATGCTGGGGGTCTGGCTCTCGAGATTCGGGGAGCAGTCTCTCTTCGATTTTTGAGAAAGTAATCATGTTAGGAGTCTAGCTCTCGAGATTCGGAGGGCGGTGCCTCTTCGATTTTGGAGCAAGCAATCTTGTTGGGAGTGTTTTCTCGAATGTGAGTAAAGGTTGGGCATGTTTGCTAGTCTACCTTGCCACGAAGCACAGAGGTTGACACACAGGGACTTTCCAATTATCCAGCAATGGTACTGTTCCTTTACCCTCTCATCGATTTTTAAGAAAGTAGTCATGTTGGGAGTCTGGCTCTCGAGATTCGGAGGACGGTGCCTCTTCGATTTTGGAGCAAGCAATCTTATTGGGAGTGTTTTCTCGAATGTGAGTAAAGGTTGGGCATGTTTGCTAGTCTACCTTGCCACGAAGCATAGAGGTTGACACTTAGGGACTTTCCAATTATCCAGCAGTGGTACTGTTCCTTTACCCTTGTGGGTAATAATATGGTAGCTAGACCTTCAAAATTTATGGGTCTAAACTTTGTTAGTGCTGTTTCTTTGCTATTCTTTTACCCTTCTTGGTCAGAGCGATGTAGTGGGAGCTGCAAGCTTCACGTGCTCAACTTTGGCAGAGAACTTTGGCAAAGTTATCTGTGGTACCCATGAGCTATTGTTGCGTGTGGGAAGTGGGTGATTGAACAGTAAGATTCATGTGTTTTCTACCTCCCTAGAAGTCTTTGACAGAATGCCCATAATTTCCGCAAAGCTGAGTGTGCGTGTGACAGGTGCTGACAAGGCTGGAAAAGTAGGTGCCTCTTCGATTTCTGAGATCGGCCCTCGTGGTCTCTGGGGAGCCCAGCTTTTGAGAAAGCGAGCGCCTCTTCGATTTCTGAGATCGGCCTTCGTGGTCTTTGAGCAGCCCAACTTTTGAGAAAGCAAACGCCTCTTCGATTTCTGAGATCAACCCTCGTGATCTCTAAGCAGCCCAGCTTTTGAGAAAGCAAACGCCTCTTCGATTTCTGAGCAGGCGCCTCTTCGATTTCTGAAGCTCCGTCGAGTGCAGATTTTTATAGGGGCTGGCATTAAGTTCCAAAGCACACTTGAATCTCCACCAGTAGAAGCTTCATTCTTGCACTTCTAAGATCTTGATTTGTCCGACCTCTTCTCTCTTCAACACCTTTGAAAATGTTTGGCCCCTCCGACCGTCGTTTTGACTTGAACCTTGTTGAAGAGGCAGCCCCACCTTCTCCAGACAACATATGGCGCCCATCCTTCGTCTCCCCTACTGGTCCTCTTACCGTTGGAGATTCCGTGATGAAGAATGATATGACCGCTGCTGTGGTGGCCAGGAACCTTCTCACTCCCAAAGATAACAGACTACTTTCCAAACGGTCTGATGAGTTAGCTGTTAAGGATTCGCTGGCTCTCAGTGTTCAGTGTGCAGGTTCTGTGTCTAATATGGCCCAACGCCTATTTGCTCGAACCCGCCAAGTTGAATCATTGGCGGCTGAAGTGATGAGTCTCAAACAGGAGATTAGAGGGCTCAAGCATGAGAATAAACAGTTGCACCGGCTCGCACATGACTATGCTACAAACATGAAGATGAAGCTTGACCAGATGAAGGAAACTGATGGTCAGGTTTTACTTGATCATCAGAGATTTGTGGGTTTGTTCCAAAGGCATTTATTGCCTTCGTCTTCTGGGGCTGTACCACGTAATGAAGCTCCAAATGATCAACCTCTGATGCCTCCTCCTTCTAGGGTTCTGTCCAGTACTGAGGCTCCAAATGATCCCCCTCCGGTGCCTTCTCTTTCTGGGGCTCTACCGACTGCTGAGACTTCTCCTAAGCAACCTTTGTGAAGGCTCCCTCTTGTATGTTTATTTTGACTCATGTATATGTACATATTTGTAGCTTATCGGGGATATCAATAAATAAGCTTTCCTTCATTTCAACGTATTGTGTTAAATACACCAAAGCCTTCTTCGCTAAGTTCTTTGAATTTTCTTTTGTTGAAGCTTGTATGTTGAAGCTTTCTGAGTGGAGCATGTAGGTTGGGGTAGTGTTCCCTTAATTTCCCGAGTGAGGAAAACTTCTCGGTTGGAGACTTGGAAAGTCCAAGTCACTGAGTGGGATCGGCTATATGAATCTTAGAACGCCATTGTGCTCGATCATGTGTCATGTCCTTCGTTAGATCCAAGTACTCTAAGTCTTTTCTTAGAGTCTCTTCCAAAGTTTTCCTAGGTCTTCCTCTACCCCTTCGGCCCTGAACCTCTGTCCCATAGTCGCATCTTCTAATCGGAGCGTCAGTAGGCCTTCTTTGCACATGTCCAAACCACCGTAACCGATTTTCTCTCATCTTTCCTTCAATTTCGGCTACTCCTACTTTACCCCGGATATCCTCATTCCTAATCTTATCCTTTCTCGTGTGCCCACACATCCAACGAAGCATCCTCATCTCCGCTACACCCATTTTGTGTACGTGTTGATGTTTCACCGCCCAACATTCTGTGCCATACAGCATCGCTGGCCTTATTGCCGTCCTATAAAATTTTCCCTTGAGCTTCAGTGGCATACGACGGTCACACAACACGCCGGATGCACTCTTCCACTTCATCCATCCAGCTTGTATTCTATGGTTGAGATCTCCATCTAATTCTCCGTTCTTTTGCAAGATAGATCCTAGGTAACGAAAACGGTCGCTCTTTGGTATTTCTTGATCTCCAATCCTCACCCCTAACTCGTTTTGGCCTCCATTTGCACTGAACTTACACTCCATATATTCTGTCTTTGATCGGCTTAGGCGAAGACCTTTAGATTCCAACACTTCTCTCCAAAGGTTAAGCTTTGCATTTACCCCTTCCTGAGTTTCATCTATCAACACTATATCGTCTGCGAAAAGTATACACCAAGGAATATCATCTTGAATATGTCCTGTTAACTCATCCATTACCAACGCAAAAAGGTAAGGACTTAAGGATGAGCCTTGATGTAATCCTACAGTTATGGGAAAGCTTTCGGTTTGTCCTTCATGAGTTCTTACGGCAGTCTTTGCTCCTTCATACATATCCTTTATAGCTTGGATATATGCTACTCGTACTCCTTTCTTCTCTAAAATCCTCCTAAGAATGTCTCTTGGGACCCTATCATACGCTTTTTCCAAATCTATAAAGACCATGTGTAAATCCTTTTTCCCATCTCTATATCTTTCCATCAATCTTCGTAAGAGATAGATTGCCTCCATGGTTGAGCGCCCTGGCATGAACCCGAATTGGTTGTCCGAAACCCGTGTCTCTTGCCTCAATCTATGCTCAATGACTCTCTCCCAGAGCTTCATTGTATGACTCATTAGCTTAATACCCCTATAGTTCATGCAATTTTGTACGTCGCCCTTATTCTTGTAGATAGGCACCAAAGTGCTCGTTCGCCACTCATTTGGCATCTTCTTCGTTTTCAAAATCCTATTGAAAAGGTCAGTGAGCCATGTTATACCTGTCTCTCCCAAAAGTTTCCACACTTCGATTGGTATATCGTCTGGGCCTATTGCTTTTTTATGCTTCATCTTCTTCAAAGCTACAATCACTTATTCCTTCCGGATTCGACGATAAAAAGAGTAGTTTCTACACTCTTCTGAGTTACTCAACTCCCCTAAAGAAGCACTCATTTCATGTCCTTCATTGAAAAGATTATAAAAATAACCTCTCCATCTGTCTTTAACCGCGTTCTCTGTAGCAAGAACCTTTCCATCCTCATCCTTGATGCACCTCACTTGGTTTAGGTCCCTTGTCTTCTTTTCCCTTGCTCTAGATAGTTTATAGATATCAAACTCTCCTTCTTTGGTATCTAGTCGTTTATACATATCGTCGTAAGCCGCTAACTTAGCTTCTCTGACAGCTTTCTTCGCCTCTTGCTTCGCTTTTCTATACCTTTCACCATTTTCATCGGTCCTCTCCTTGTATAAGGCTTTACAACATTCCTTCTTAGCCTTCACCTTTGTTTGTACCTCCTCATTCCACCACCAAGATTCCTTTTGGTGTGGGGCAAAGCCCTTGGACTCTCCTAATACCTGTTTTGCTACTTTTCGGATACAACTAGCCATGGAATCCCACATTTGGCTAGCTTCCCCCTCTCTATCCCACACACATTGGGTGATTACCTTCTCTTTGAAAATGGCTTGTTTTTCTTCTTTTAGATTCCACCATCTAGTCCTTGGGCACTTCCAAGTCTTGTTCTTTTGTCTTACTCTTTTGATATGTACATCCATCACCAACAAGCGATGTTGATTAGCCACGCTCTCTCCTGGTATAACTTTGCAATCCTTACAAGTTATACGATCCCCTTTCCTCATTAGAAGAAAATCTATTTGTGTTTTTGACGACCCGCTCTTGTAGGTGATCACATGTTCTTCTCTCTTCTTAAAGAAAGTGTTGGCTAAGAAGAGATCATATGCCATTGCAAAATCCAAGATAGCTTCCCCATCCTCGTTTCTCTCCCCAAAACCATGGCCACCATGAAAACCTCCATAGTTGCCTGTCTCCCTGCCCACGTGTCCATTTAAATCTCCTCCTATAAATAACTTCTCCGTCTGAGCAATTCCTTGCACCAAGTCTCCAAGATCTTCCCAAAATTTCTCCTTCGGACTCGTATCCAACCCTACTTGAGGTGCGTACGCACTAATCACATTGATAAGTTCTTGTCCTATTACAATCTTGATTGCCATGATTCTATCTCCTACCCTCTTGACATCTACAACATCTTGTACCAAGGTCTTGTCCACGATGATGCCAACACCGTTTCTCGTTCTATTTGTGCCCGAATACCAAAGTTTAAACCCTGAGTTTTCTAGATCCTTTGCCTTACTACCAACCCACTTAGTTTCTTGTAGGCACATAATATTTATCCTTCTCCTCACCATAACTTCCACTACTTCCATAGATTTTCCCGTTAAGGTTCCTATATTCCACGTTCCTAAACGCATTTTGCTCTCTTGAACTCTACCCTTCTGTCCTAGCTTCTTCACCCTCCCCCGTCTAATAGGATCAAAGTACTTCTTTTGTGTGTCCCGGGTAAAGTTGATAGGAGCATATGCTCCCAAACAACTTTGAGTGGAGTCGTTCGAAAAGAAGTTTCTATGGCCCCCTTGCTCATTTAACACTGCATCCGGGTGCCGATGGAGATACAGCGACCCTTGCTCACTTATCACTGTGCTCGGGCCACACAGCGCGCCACTTACGGGTGACGCCCTAGCTTTAGCGCGATTTTGTTCTGGATTCATTTTCATAAGGATTCGACGTGATCATGGAGTGCCGGCTGTCGACTACCTGACGCCCTCCCCCTCCTCCTTTATTCATTAAAATGATTGCGACATTGGAAATCTCTTGCTGCTTCAAGTATTATTCTAGTTTCAATACAATGATCAATCATTACTAACGAATATTAATGATGAACGTTGTAGCTCAAGCAGTCAAGAGCACGTAGTCTTGCATCTGGGGTCCCTTGTTCCCCTCACCCCCCTTTTCTCCTGCCATAATGTGTTTTTAACGTCTCGTTTTCTCTTGAAGAGGTTCGAGTCACAAGATTAAATTTGAGCTTTTTCATTCTATTTATTTTGAATTTTACAAAAGTAAAATAAACATTTGGTTTAATAAATTAGAGGACGTTACATATGGTATAATAAAATAAACATTTGGTATTCATTTATGTACTTTCACGAACACGTCACATTTGGCTTTTTAATGGACTTACTGTAGGCATGTATTTAGAGGGCTGAAGGTGATGGAGTGCTAGATATACAGATTACTGGAGGCAAAAGATACAGTACATAAACTTGGACGTTTTACACTGATTGTTGTGAGTCTTGGTTTAAACCTCTAGTGAATGAGATTTTGTTTATGCAGGTGGTTGAGTTAAGCAAGGGAAACCTACAAAACTTGTCTGGAAAGAGATGGCTGCTCTGTACTATATGTTCAAACACCTCTGCTTTTATTCTTTTCTTGTGTTACAGAAATAAAACATTCTTTTGGGGTTTTGTCTTGGAATATTTCCACGGCTAAAGTGGATTAATGGTTCCCGTAGTGATAGGGGTAATCAAAAGATAGCCCTTGTGGTGAAGTCCGTGATGAAAAAATTCATATTTTTTGGGCTTGAATCCTAACAGACTTCTTCACAAGGGTTTAAATCCGAATTTTTTTCATCACGGGAGCTATTTTCCGATTATCCTATTACCACGAGACTATTAATCCAATTTAGCCTATTTCCAAATTTCTTTTTTGCCTTTGAAGACAAAGCATGTGTTAAAAGTGTAAGTGGGTGTATGTATTGATTCAATCACTAGGGACAGAATAAGCTTCATAATTTTTGGCATCAATCATTCTTTAGATTTAGCTACACCCACTGTAATTATAAATAAATCGTGCACTGAATATTGGTAGGATCACCCGTGACTGTAAGATGTGAGGTTGTCTGGATAACAAACAAAAAAGTTTGTTTGTTTGCATTTGGCCACGAGAATAACCACTTTTAACGTCGATTTGCTATCTAGAAAATGACTGATTTGAACTATATATCGACATTAGGTACTAAATTTTTTCAGTAGTTTTCGCATTTCCATTTTCCTTACGTGCTCTCATTTTGTTTGTTTTGGTCTGTTGAATCTCTCATTATTTCATTCAATCAACAAACTAATTGGAAAAAATTGCATAAACGGAGAAACTGTGAGCGTGAAAATCACTTATTCCTTTTCTTATAACCCTTGCGTTGTTATTATTATTATTATTATTATAGCATGAAACCTCTTGCTGAAAATTTACTCGAAGATTAATTTTGGTGGATCTGTTGTTATGATTCAAAATTCTCTGGCTCCCCATTGTTGTTGAGACTCCTAATATTGGTGAGAATATGATTTCCCTTAAAGCACTTGCTCCATGTGATCCCCTAAAGTTTGTAAAGACGGGTTTTTGACATAGGAGACTCCAAACTCGTTATTGACAATGATTTTTCTTGTAAAATTTATTTTTTAAAAAGCCACTTAGTAATAATTCAGTAATATTTTTCTTTGCTTGTAACTAGACGGTTTTAGGTATGAGCTTATTTGATAGGAACTCACGCTTCAACTTTCACTCAGTGTACAGTAAATAGTCTATGACTGATTAACAACCATTACAACGCAACCCATTCATCTTTCAACCCTTATTTATGGTAACTAATACAACTAATTAAGCAAACAAACCCAACAACTCAACTAATCTGGTGCAATCAACTGACATGTGTCCAATCAACATGATGCCATTTGGCATCATATCACTCTTAGGTTGGAGGTCTTGGACTATGTATTGCTTTTTCTGTTTAATTATAGTTAAGAGTAATGTTAGGGAGACTAAATTAGTTACTTCTAACATTCAAATATGAGATTTCTTTTCACTTGTAAGTAAGATGTCATAAGTTCAATTCTCATCAAAAATGAATTTGAATTACATTATCGCTAGCCCATTGTGAGGCTTAAGTTCAAACAAAAATTGCTATGCCAATTTTAAATTTACAGATATCTACACTAAGACTAAGGGGGTGGAAGAGTGGAGGGGGGGTTAAGCCTCACATTATGCTAGTAATAATGTAGTTCAAATTTACCTTTGGCGATAATCGAACCTAAGATTTCTTACTTACAAGTAAAAAAAAATATTACTAAATTGTAGTACTAAATGACATGTGTGGTTTTTATGTAGTATATAAAAATAAAAGGTTTATTCTCCGAGATAAAATTATAACATCTTTTCTCATTTTGCTTATCTTTTTCTCCATCTATCTTTTTTCTTTCATTTGTGCTGTTTTAGAGTTGATAAATGGTGTATTTAGGAGAGCAGAATGAGAATTCCGTGAACGACAGAGACATAGAAGTCAGAAGTTGAGAGCCCACTGCAATGCACATGTGTCACTTTCTGCCCGATCCTCAAACGGTGTTCACCCCACAACAAATAGGACCTGGCTTCTTTGCCCTCCCAGCTCTCATACATTCTCATCTCCTTCTATTTGTACAGTCATGCTTAAGTCATGTCAATATTTTATATTACTATTACTTTTTATCTTATTATCCTTATAAAAAAAATAAATATAAAATATTAACATGGTTTAATCATGACAGTACAAAATAAGAAAGGATAAAAATGTATGAGAACTGGAAAGACAGAGAAGCCGAGTCGCAACAAATAATACTTCAAAAAGTGCATCCTATGTGAAATTAATAATATAAAAAAAAGTGAACATCTCTCTCTCATTCATTGCTTAACAAGTTACTTCGAAAATACTTGGTCTGTTATTTATTTATTTTTTTTAAATTTGAGGAACTATTAGAGATGACAAATATGTGGATGTCCTTGGTAGTTCAGTCCACCAAGTAATCCGAATTTTAAACAATTTTCATCGTTAGGTTCAATTTTCATCATTTGATTTTGTAAATACAATTTTCGTCAATGGTTTTTTGAACTACTCAGTACTCCTAAACTATTAAAGATAAAAATTGGACAATTAAGCGAAACCTAATTTTTCTCTCTAGCTTTTGTTTTGTTTAATATGTAAGAAAATTGAAAATTAATGATGAAGGAAAAAGGGTCTTGCTGTAATGCTACATCTCAAGTTGTTTAATTTTAGCAATTTTTTCACAAACAAGATCCTCTTCGGATTCCTTTGGTGAAGATACTGAAAATCCGTAAATCATATTCATTCATTATATATTGTGCGGTCAGTTTTTATCAGGTATTGTTTGTATTTAATTTTAAATAAAAATATTTAAAATAATTTATAACTGCACAATAAATAAATACAATTCACGAATTTTTAGAATCTTTATAAAGAGAATCTGGATAATTCGGATTCATTTTTTTTGCATATACTCAATTTTACATACGACTTGTAGTAAACTTGTAATGATTAGAAGACAAAAAACTCAACCACAACAGTCCAAAGTGTCCTTTTGGTAATGGAATGATGTGTCAGCTTGTGATGTGAAAAAAACAAATGCAGATCTGATACTTATCTGATCTAATTTATTATTTGCACTTGTCTTCGGTACACGCTTACACAGAGGATTTATAGTATAATCTCTTTTGCTTTGGGACAAGGGTTGTCTACCCTCTACTTTCAGTGTCCTTCTGTTTTGTGTGATCACGCTTAAGCCACGTCAACATTTTATATTATTTATATATATATATAATAAGATAAAAATGAATAGTAATATAAAATGTTAACATGACTTAACAATTACCATACAAACAAGAGGGCACAGAAAGAACACCGAAAGTGGGGGCAGACAATCCTTGTCCTTTGCTTTGACCCTTGCCTCGTGGGTCACAACTTTTATTATTGGTATCGAGAATACGAAAAATAAATAATTAAGATTAAAAATTTATAAAAATTAAATTTAATGATTAAAACATTGAGTGCTAAATATTATTGAAGTCCTAGTCCACTACTTTTAGTTTCTTTTAATGAAATTGGTGATGTTTAAAAAGAGTTTCACAACTTCCTTGCACCATTACAAATTTTACGATTACTTTTTGTAATTTTAATAGGTTTTTAGTTGTTAGATTTAAATTTTACAAATGTTCAAATTTTAACTAATTATTTTCATATCACTCAATACAATATTATTGAAAAGAATTGATACTGTGAACAAGTTTTTCAAAATTATTATTTATTATTTTTAAACAAACGATATTATGTGGTTCAGATTCACTTTTGACGAGAATCAAATTTAAAATCTCTCACTTATAAATAAAGAAAAATATCATTAGACCGTAATACTAAATGACGAATTATCATTATTGATCTACCCCTGGCCAATATGATGAAGATTCCATGCAGGGCTTTGATTAATTGCTTAGCAAACAAGATTTAGCTAAATTGGTTCAAGTGGAGGTTTCAAGTACATGCAAACGTTCTCGTTTCTGTACTCAAGTTTGAATAGCTGGCTCACAAAGTAGTTAAGATTATATTATAATCTGAATAGTAAGAAAAGACCAAGTTAGTTCGATGCAACTTAACATGTGATCTTATTTGCTAGCAAATCCGGTCAGAGCCTGAGTTGAAGAAGGAAGATCTCACTCAACTGCTCAGTTGTTGTAAACTGTAACAATGGCGAACTCACATCTTCTTCTTCTTCTTCTGTTGACATTTTCCCTCCTCTCCGTCCACCACTCAGCTGCTACTCAGTCAGAGTCCGAGAGCCTTCTGAAAATCCAGCAGCTGCTCAACCACCCACCACCTCTAACCCGAATCAATTCCACTGACAGACACTCTCTGTGCAGCATTGAACCAACTCCTTCCCTCACTATTTCTTGCCACCAAGGCAACGTCACCCAGCTCCACATTTCTGGCGGCGGAGATGGAGCCGCCTTCCCTCCGCTGCCGCTGGACTTCTCAACCCACTCTCTGTTCTCCGCTCTCGCCGCCGCCTTCCCAACCCTCAAAGTCCTCTCTCTCGTTTCACTCCGACTCTGGGGGCCACTCCCTCCCTCCATCGCCCGTTTATCTTCCCTCGAGATTCTCAACCTCAACTCCAACTACCTCAGCGGCGCCATACCTTCCCATATTTCGTCTCTCGTCAACCTCCAGACTCTCATCCTCGACCGCAACAACTTCACAGGCCAACTCCCGCCGTCGCTGGGTTCGCTTCCGTCGTTGGCCGTTCTCAGTTTGAACCACAATCTCCTCAACGGCCCTCTCCCGAGTTCTCTGGCCTCTCTGCAATCCCTCAGAGTCCTCTCTCTCTCCCACAACTTCCTGTCCGGCGAAGTTCCCGACCTCACAGCCCTCACAAACATGCAACTTCTTGATTTGGAAGCCAACTATTTTGGGCCTCATTTTCCAAGCTTGCCTTCCAAGAACAAGCTGGTAACCCTCGTGCTCCGAAACAACACGTTTCGCGTCGGAATCCAAACCGGATTCCAAGGCGGTTTTCAGCTCCAGAAGCTTGACATTTCACTCAATGAATTCGTGGGGCCTTTTTCGCCGTCGTGGCTGTCGCTGCCATCCATCAATTATCTTGACGTCGCCGGAAATAAATTCACCGGCGTGCTCTCCAAGAACATGTCTTGCAATGTTGAGCTTGCTTTTGTGAATTTGTCATCAAATCTTTTGGCAGGGGACTTGCCCACTTGCCTCAAAAACCGGGGTTCGAAGAACAACAGGGCTGTTGTTCTGTATTCCGGGAATTGTTTGACGAATGTAGATCAGCAGCAGCCTTCTAACTTGTGCCACAATGAAGCTCTGGCTGTGGACTTACCACCTTCTGGTGACGGAAAAATCAAGAGGCGTCATGATAACAAACAAGTCGTTGCATCAAGTGCCGTGGGAGGAATTGTGGGTGCTGCTGCAGTTGTTGTTCTGGCTTTCATGGCTGTTAAGAGGTTATTGTACAGCAAACAGCCGGTCAAAAGTCCCCCAACAAGGTTGATTAGAGATTCAGCTTCACCAGTCAACACAGCCAAGCTACTCTCGGATGCAAGTAAGTTCGAAATTTCTGTCCTTTTAGTTGTCGGTATGAGAAATTGAGAATCCATTATTTGCAGAATATATATCAGAAACAATGAAGCTGGGAGCTAGCCTTCCTGCTTATCGAACGTTTGCTTTGGAGGAGCTCAAGGAAGCTACCAACGACTTCGATGATTCAACGTTACTTGGCGAAGGTGCACATGGACAGGTATTCAACATGATTTCGTGACATCGATACGATGTTCTCTCAATTTGCAATTTGCAATAGTTCATTGGAAGTCTACGATTGAACTGCACTAATACAAAAGCCTTCGAATTGTACAATCTCTTTCTTGTAGTTAATTGTCCTGGCGATAATGATATGAATATTTCTTAGTCTGTATGATCTAGTTAAATGCAAATTTCTCAGCCTAAAATTTGTGTTTTTCCGTAACAATAGCGCCAGATGTATAGAGGGAAGCTCCCCGACGGAACACTTGTTGCTATCAGAGGCTTGAAAATTAGAAAGAGGCAGGCTACACAGGTCTATACACACCTCCTTGAGCTGGTTTCGAAACTGAGACATAGCCATTTGGTTAGCGCTCTTGGACATTGCTTGGAGTACAATCCTGATGATTCGGGCGTCAGTAGAATATTTCTTGTATTCGAGTTTTTTCCAAATGGAACGCTAAGAGGCTTCATCTCTGGTAAAGTTACTTTTCATGTACTTATCCTGCTAACCAGGATTAATGGTTGCATTTTCAGTTAATAGCACTTTCAATGAAGGTATAAAGAACATGCGCTTACTCTGAATCGTTCTTCTATTCGTAGAAAGTGCTTTCAGAATCAGATGATATCCCGTACGCTACATAATTCTTGTGAAACCAAGAAAAAGAAAGATTAAAGTACACTGTAATATCAAATGCATGAAATGCCGAACAACATGTTATCATTATCTTTCATATCTTTTAGCAGAAGGTTTCTAGGTGAAACCTATTAAGTTGCTCAGCATTGCACGCATATATGTGGCAATGGAGAGTCTTCCATTATGCTTCACTTATTTCCTCGTCTTCTTTGATTACTTCTCTTCGTAACATCTTTGCATTTGGAGAAATTGGATACTCACATGTAACACTTGTTTGGCAGGACCTCCAGCACGAAAATTTACTTGGGCGCAGAGAATAGTAGCTGCAATCGGAGTTGCAAAGGGCGTTCAGTTTCTGCATACAGGGATTGTTCCTGGTGTAAAATCAAATAATCTCAAGATAACAAATGTCTTATTGGATCACGATCTTCACGTGAAAATAAGCAATTACAACCTACCTCTTTTAGCCGAAAACAACAGGGGAACGGTAAGGCCTACAAAAATTACAGCTTTGGTGAGTTAAAATCCCCCTCGACATTGTCCTCCGAGTTAACTTTTGCTTTTTAATCCGTCAGGTGGGGACTGCAGTTTCTTCTCCTGCACCAAAAGGAAGCATTCATACTAGGTAATAGCATGTCTACATACCAAAGTTGTACAGAAATCGATATTAGCTGCACTCTCTCTGTTCCAAATGAATGTCCTTTCAACTTTAAACGCATACGAGCTTGGCCTTCCTGTTAATCATCATATAAGTGCCTGTCTGGTTCGGTTGCTGATCATCATTATTAACGATGACACCATTCTAAACGAAGTTCCTCGCCGTTGAATCTCCCTCTAGCTTCACTGAAATGCATTAATATGGCCGCCTTTTCTAATGAATTGTTTCAGTTAGAAGCTTTTTTATTTTGGGTATTTCATCAGCATTGCCTGACCCGGTTACCCTTTCGCACAATCACACACACGGATGATTTTGTTAATTACTGTCATTTGCAGGGTTAACCATGAGTGTAAGAACGACGTTTATGACATTGGAGTAATCTTGCTAGAAATGATTCTGGGGAGACCTATCATGTTCCGAAATGAAGTTGGTGTTTTGAAAGACCTTGTGAGTGTTTTCTTTTAAATCAAATTGTTCTTTCCTTTCACTCTCAAACTTTTTCCAGTTAATTTCATCTCCGACACAAGTGAAACATCGTTCTTGAACCAACAAAAATTGCTTTCTCCAGCTAAACCGGCAATTTGTTTTTGGTTGTTTCTTACACAGGTACGAGTAAGTTTGACGATTGATGACACAGCTCGGAGGAGCATTGTGGATGCAGCAGTGCACAAGGAATGCTCGGACGAATCGCTGAAGATAATGATGGAGATATGCGTGAGATGTCTTACGAATGATGCAGCTGATAGGCCTTCAGTTGAAGACATTCTTTGGAATCTGCAGTTTGCAGCGCAGGTTCAGGAATCAGCAAGAGAAGACTGTCCGAGTAGTAGTCAAGGCTCGCCCGTTTCATCACCCTGACTCCAACTAGTCTGACTTTCATCTTCCTCCTCCTATATTTCCATCAGTTAGGGAACACTCTGTGTATTATGTAACGTACCATACCAAATGGAAAATGTATAAGCTCTATAAGGCCTTAATTTTTTTATTTTATTTCTAGTATTATGTTATTATGCCCTTCAGTTTTGGTGTAACATTTTATAAAACTCCCCCTCATACCGTCGAGATTTTTTTTAGGAAAGTGATTTTCATACATCCCCTTTAGCTTCTCACACACCATTCTTTATCTATTGGCTAACGGATTGAATAAATCAAACGTTTATATATATACATATATCCCTTTTTCAAGACTCCAACTCCGGTAGTAGGAAGGTTGTATTGTCATGTCCTGAATTTTCTGCATAATCTTACCGTTACTGGTGTGATGGAGCAGCACCAAGGGGAAGCATTGATGTCGAGTTGCAATATGAATACATGCTAATGGTGCTCGGAAAAATACCTAAAGTGTGAGAGAAATCAACATACAAAATTTCTTAACAAAGAAAAATAAACAAATTAAGAGTTGGTATGCTGATCTCAACTGTTTCTACCAGGTGAGGAGTGAGGACCAAGGCTCACTCCTGAGTCCTCCCACCGTGGAATCATTTTGTTTCATTTGTCAGCGAGGTCACGGATCAAATTGAGATGCAAATACAAAGTTTTATGAATCAAATGTTAAGAATTTAAGGTTTGTGTAACTCAAACTAATTTGGCACCTATCTCAGCATCAAATGTTATACAAAAATGCCGGAAATTCTCTCCACTAGCTTCTGCCTTATTCCTCCTCAAACAAACTAAGCTTATATAATCTACTCATGATACACATTCCCTCCCTCCCTACTACACTGAATAACAAAGACTGGAATATCATTCTAAACTGTGTATGTCGAGCTGAATGAGAGCCTTTACACGGTCTTGTCAAAACAAAATAAACTTGGATGAATACGCATTCCCTCCATAATCTAATTTACCGAACAACAAAGATTAGGATTTTAGTAGACAAACCTCATGCATAAGCTCTGCATGTTGAACTGAAGAGATACTTTACGTGGTCTCCTGGAAGGATTGAGAGCGAGAGAGGGCTGCTGGATTTGCCTGTAAAACTCGATCAGCATCTAATGTTTGGGTTTTAGTATCTGATTTCTTTCGGAAAGCTTTAAAAATACCACCTCTAACTACAAGTTCATTCTTATCCTGTTTGATACGCAAGGTAGACCATATAGAACTCTTTGCAGCCTCTTCTGGGTCATCAATTCTCAAAGTCTTGGGTACCCAAAGGCACTGTTTTGTTATTACATCTTCATGTACATTTGCATCTCTTGCATATTTTCCCAAGGTTGCCGAGCTATTGCCCGAACATCCGCTGTTGCCAGAGGAAGACAAAAGTGACAAGCTGCCAGCAGATCCAACCAGCTGAGAATTCCATTTTCTGGAGTCCCAGCTTGGCATGTAACCCCAGTACAAGGAAGGCACAAATGGGAAAGCGAAAGTGGGAGTACAAAAACTAGGAACTGTAACCATAGGCAGAGGACCTACATGAGAAGGATTAGGATTACTGCTATCAGATCCAAACATCATTATGCCCCAACTTGGAGTCTTGGCCCATTGAGGAACAGGGCAATATTGCATAGTATACATATGACTAGAATCATTGTCATATCCTGGCAGACCACCCTGCTTCATTTCTTTTGTCAGACACGCAATGTGCTGTGAAGCAGTGGCTGATAAGGAACCACCATCGCCGTCAGCTGCAGAGCCAGTCTCAGAATTTCTCATCTGGTGTTTCTGGTTCGAGGCAGTCTCTGTAGATTCAACTAAAAGCGCATCTGAGACAGAACTTAAGCCTTCCTTCATCTCATTGACAGGCTTTGGAGAGGCTGGAAGTCCACAAGGTGAAAGATGCTGTTGGCCAACAACGTTAAGGGTGCCTCCCTGGGTGACTGGTACTGCATTCGGTTGTCCCACTACCTGATGATACTGCGAAGATGAATGCTTATTCTTGCGCCGCCTAGTACCTAGAGGAACATTTCTTATGGTTCCCCCAGCAGTCCAATATCTTTGGCAGCTCTTGCAAAAGTGTCTCGGTTGGTAAACACTGTAATTATTGAAATAGCAAAACTTTGTTTCTAAGCTTTTGCAGCGAGGGCAAGGAAGAACCTTGTCTGGCTTTCTGAGAGACTTTTCTATGCCTTTCGTATCACTATCCACGCATTGGTCTTCTCCTTGATCACAATTAACTTCACCCTCATTCTCATGGATTAGGCCTTGGCGATTGTTTTCTCTGCTATTATCTAGTTCCGAAGATGTATCTTGCGTGCAGGATTTTTCTACAGAAGGGTCCTCCATTTCTCTACACTCACCCTGAAAATTCAAAGTTTTGATTGCTTACGAGTTACGACACTCAAGTTGCAGCAGCAGTAGCTTATAATTAAGGGAACTTTAACGAAAAGCACTCGGTACTGTTCACTTTAACGAAAAACCACATTTTTACACTAAAAAGTCAATCCTGGTACTATTCACTTTACCCTTTATTTTGTCCTTATCATTAAAACTCAAAGTTTTCAAGCCCTTTTCATTAGTTTTCCTTATCACAGCATGTAGAACAGGGAATTTGGCATCAAAGGTGAGCCATAAGTTCAATTTTTATCACTCGAAATAAAAGCTAAAAACAAATGAACTGCCATTAGGAAGAAAATGAAGGTGAAGCCACAACTATAATTCACACATTGTCAAATTACGATTTTCAAAATAGCCAACGAAGAATGACAAACAATAACAAAATGTGGCTTCAAGCTCTTCTGTTGAGCTTTATAATTCATTTTTCTCAGCGGGGATGGGGATTCGAACTTCGGAACTCATCCAATCTCCTTTCAGTTGTTATACATTATACATATAAGTGAGAAGCTGCATAAGATTAAACTGCCCCATCTGGTTGTAAACTAAATCCAGTAAGATTTCGAAACATTGATTTAACACTTCAATTACAAATATCAAGTGGAAGAACACAGCTTACTCAAATTCAAAAGATAAACGAAGCAAGTAGTTCAATGTGAATTTCTACAAAATTGAAAGAGTTCCATGGAGCAGCAAAAAGGAAGAAATTAGAAAGGAAAAGAGCAGAGAGACTTAGAGAGTGGATTGGATTGGTACCGTATCTGCCACCAAACACTCTTTATCGGCGGACAAATCGTGAATCTGAAGTTGTGGGAGCGGAATAATCCTCCCGAAGAGCTTAATGGCTGGATCTCCCACTTCGGACATTGCCTTGCTTCACCTTACAGTCTTAGTCTTAGACTCGCACAAAAACTCTCCATATTAAACACCACTGAACCAAACCCACTGCCACAACCATTTTCTTAGTATTATTATTTTTTTTTAATTTTAATGAAATACTTACTGTTTATTTTTAAAGAAAAAAAAATCATACTTTTACCTTTTTACCTTTCACGTACTAATTATTACATCTTTATTACATCTTTTTCATTAAAACTAAATTTTTTTTTGATTTTTTCGTTAGTTAGTTTACTGTTATCTAAAATATAAAGTAGCTTTAGTTGAATTACCCTAAAGTTTTGCCAGTCCTTAACACTCTAGTAGGTAAGCATTAAATGCAAGAGAGGACGTCACACTCTTAATCACACCCGGTAGAGTAGACACCTCTACCGGGCCAACGTGCTCTTCATGCCTCATGGTATTTTCAGTAGAGTTCCTACATATGGACAATTATTGTATAAAATAAGTATAAAATTAACAAATATAGAGACAAAATGAATCTCCAATAGATTGGAAAGTTAGTCCCTAAACTATAGAGGTTTACCAGATACATAATGTATGTCCTCACATATAGGAACTATATAGGAACAACCTTGAGTTGAACAAGACCCAAAATTTTGATTGAAGCTTTTAATGCTTTTAATTTTAATGTTTTTAATTAATTAAAAAAAGGCTAACATAAACAAAAAATATGTATCTTGAATGAAAAAACGAGGCCACAATCTCGATTGAAGATTTTAAACTTTTAATGTTTTAAATTTTAATGATTTTAATTAAACAAAAAATGTGCACCTAATCAAATTATCTCATAAAATCATAAAAACTTCAAATTTATGGATTCTATTACAAGGACTATCCAATTGGAGGCAACATTCTTTTAAGGACACACATATTCCTTTTACTTTAGACATTTTACTCATCATAACTGTCACGTCCTAATCCCGACATACGTTCAGGATCGACACATGACGTCACAAAAAAAATGTATTGCTAACATACCCCGCCTCCGGGATATGGGGCAAAGCACAACTCAAGATCCCACTACATAATAATGTATTCGTATACTTTATGGCTGCATCTAACCTCTTCGTTAGACTGCCTACGTACCTTTAATAGGGATCAAGCCGTTCGTAGTTCACCATTCACTACACTCGAACAATTATCACATAAATCACTATGTCTCAACATAATACCACCCAACATGCATGCAACATCTCGAGAAATATTCGATGAAGCATAATAATATCCTCTAGTCATCTTGGTCAACGAGTCTAATTAGAATAATAACAACTATAACCAACATCATCCAATAATCACATCAATCGATAGCACAAATAATACACCGAAATGTAGGGCTAAAGCGACACAGTTCAGCCAAAGCCTACATCTTCGAAGCTGAAGTCAAATCCAAGGAACCAACAAGTCAAATGATGCGATTTCAGACCACTCAACAAAATCCATCAACATCAGGTTCCAGACCACTCAACGGAATCATAGAGTAGAAAGGATTCTGGATCTCTCAACGGAATCCGAGTGGATACAATTCCGAACCTCTCAACGAAATCACGTAGTACGATGCATATCAAACCAAACCTACTCAATGAAATCCAAGCTAGATACGATTCTGAACCACTCAACGAAATCGCGGATCATGGGGATTCTGGACCTCTCAACGAAATCCAGATGGAGCAAGGAACCAAACCACTTAACGGAACCCCAGCGGAAGCCTAGTTCCAAATCACTCAACGAAACCAAACTGAAATCCAAGGAATATAACAATGCTCGAAGAACAAGACATGAAACAAGGAATGGAACAAAGCACAAGGTACACAATTAGAACAACTCAACGAAACGATAAATGGAATGATACGATATGTGAAACAAGTCTTGAAGCAACAAACCCCATGGCATTGGGTTAACGGTCCACTACTAGCCTTCACATTTCATCACATCATACCAATTATGCAAATCAACCACATTTCAAATATGCACGTCAAATCACATATCACAATCATCATTAGTACACAAGCCAAATCATGTTTAATAAACATAGGTCAATGGCTAAATCTATAAAAATCACATTTATAACACCAAGTCATATTCACAATAATATTAATATAAGAAATCAAAGTTGCATATCGAAATGTACCAAGTACAACTAATCATCATCACCCCTAGTATGTATAGGGTCCCCCATTGCAGATATACCGCATGATATAACCGTGCTTGCAGTGATCACCCATCACGGATATACCAAGCATGATCACTCCTAACAATCCCCCATTGCGGGTATACCAAGCAGGATTGTATCCTATAGCTTTAGGTAGTGATCACCTATTGAGGATATATCAAGCATGATCACCCCTAAAATGTGTATGGTCCCTCATTGCGGATAGGGGTGTGCTATCCACACACCTCTTTTTACTTCTCCCATACCCCTTGTTAATTTTTGTCATTTGATGTTCTTTAATTCATCTGATCCGACGACCGAAAATTAAAAGGGTGTGAGAGAAGTAAAATGGGGTGTGTGGATATCACACCCCTGCGGATATACCAAGTAGAACCATATGCATAGTCTAATGTGTGGTCCCTTATCGCAGATATACCAAGCAGGATTATCCAAGTACCACTGCTACCTGGTGCAATCAGTTCAACACACAATCTACCCCTACCTCAATCCCTATGATTTACAACGTAAGCACTTGCACTATCAACTTCTCATGACCACTATCTATCTTGTCATACAAGCATAAAAGTTCTACGTAATACATCTAATAGGATTCTAGGATCACCTTGTCATAACATTTACCATACTTATCATTCACATTATTATTAAGAAGATAAATAAACACATATATATCACAATATGACGTTCCATACACAGAAACCGATGTATATAATATCTGGGATAACTCACTAACCAATGTAGGCCCACTAGACTTCATTTAGTATCCCGTAGAACTAAATATAGTATTTAGAACGTTTCGAGACATGTTGACCAAAAGCCAACTCTCAGTCAATGGTAATGTCCATAATTCTATATAATTCAATCTGGAAGATCCGCACATTGGATTTCAGATCCGTAACTTTCTAAGGTCCAATTATGCTTCTAGAACAACATACTAAAATTTCATCACGATCCGACAGTCGAATCTCCACCAATTACTTGGATGAGGTGGCAGTCAACAATTTGTTTTATAAACTTTCAAATCCAATTCGGGAAGATCCATACGTCAGATTCCTGATCTGTCAATTCCTAATATCCTCAAATATTACGTTCTATAACGCAATAATGTTTGGTTATGATCCAATGGTTGGATCGTCGATTCATATAATGATCAAGTGATGTACCATGATGAAACGAGTTTCAAATAATCAAATCACATCATACAGACATCACATATGAAATTAGGGCATCTAATTGAATTTAGAAAGATATTGTCAGCCCATTGGCCACGCGCCGTCGCGGGTGGCGGTTGGCCACCCTGACTTATTAAAAAAATTCAACTATTTTTAAAAAATTACTAAATTTTATAGGAAAGTAGATATCAGTGAGGGGATGAATTTTCATACATGTGGACAAGTCCAATTTGTCTGGGAAACTCCTGAATTTGCCCACAAACCGCCAAACCCCTAGATTTTGGGTGTTCTTCAATTCGACCAATCCACAACACCACCGCCCTAAAAATGTTTGGGCTTTGTTCCTGGACTCTAGAAGAGTGTTTTGGTGCTAATAATTGAAGGATATCATTTCAGAATTGGTGGATCTTGGGCAAGGGTTTTTGCGGCACCCACAGTTCAAACTTCGTGAAATAGTAACCAATTCTTGTCGATTTTGGCTAGAATGGGATGATGTGATATTGTGATGAGGTTTAGTGGTGATGAGAGGTTGAGGAAAGCTGGAAAATAGGTGGAAAACCCGTCAAAAAAGTCACAGAGAGCTGGTCAGGTCATGGGTGAATAGGACACCAAAAATGGGGGGTTCGATTGTGTGTTTCCCTTCCTCTCTCTCCTTTCTCTCCCTATTCTAATTTCTGATTGGGTAGCTCCCTTTCCCTCGTTTTCATTTCTCTCCTGCCTCTCCTTTCCTTCATCTCTCTCGCTGCCATTTGGTAGCTTCCAGTCTTTCTTTTTGTTTTTTGTTTTTTTTTTTTAACAACTAAAAATGTTTCTAATTTCTTCGTTTCAACTCTGATTCGCAAACGGTTTTCGCATACGCGCTTGTAGAGTCGAGTTCTATCCAAAAATATAAATTGTGACCCCGAAATGTCTACAATTTTTAAATAATTAATTTCCAAACTTCAAACTTCGTAATTAGTTTAATAAAAATATAAATTCAAATAAATTAGTATAAATTCTTAAAAATGATATAAATTCTCAATAATACAAATACGTAGATTATACTAGTGAAATATAGAAACGGGATTTCACAATAACTAACCATGCACGTGATCCATTCATTAACTTGCTTAAAGAACACACGTATTCGTGCACATAATACCACCGTTAATGTTTCCTTTTTCGGTTACTAAAATAACATACATATGCATGCACATAATTTCATCATTAACTTTTTCTTTCTTTCTTTATTAACTCCGATTCACAAACGGTTTTCGCATACGCGCTTGTAGAGTCGAGTTCTATCCAAAAATATAAATTGTGACCCTGAAGGGTCTACGATTTTTAAATAATTAATTTCCAAACTTCAAACTTCGTAACTAGTTTAATAAAAATCTAAATTCAAATAAATTAGTATAAATTCTCGAAAAATGATATAAATTCTCAATAATACGAATACGTAGATTATAATAGTGAAATCCAGAAACGGGATTTCACAATAACTAACCATGCACATGATCCATTCATTAACTTGCTAAAAGGACACACGTATTCGTGCACGTAATACCACCGTTAATGTTTCTTTTTTCGGTTACTAAAAGAACATAGATATTCATGCACATAATTTCATCATTGACATTTTGTTTCTTTCTTTCTTTATTACAAGTATGTAGATATCCATGCACGTAGTCGCATGCTTAACCTCTTTTTTTTATGTCGTAAAGAAAAAAATAAGGACTATCCGAAATGTCATATTTATTCTCATCAATAATCCAATCACAAGTTACCTGAAAAATCGTTTTTTACGAAGATTTAGCCATCATAGATATGCACATAGGAACAAAGCACACTTCACAATCCAAGCTAATTTGAATTTTGACGAGTAAATAATATGATGACTGTAAATATCTCCACAAGAATGTGTAGATTTTCATTTACATTTAGCAAAATGATCTAGCTAGATATGTATACTCTCTTTTCTCTTTGTTGCCCTTTTTTTTTCAATTGTTTATGAAAAACAACTAATCCATCAATCCTCTAATCGATCAATATCCAAATGATTGTTATTATGTACATCTCTGATATTTTTATTTGAAAAAAAAGTTTTGACTTTTAATGGGGTTTTAATAAAGAAAAACATAACTAACCATGCACGTAGTTCATTCATTAATTTGCTAGAACACACATTTATGTCAACGTAATACTACCGTTAACTGTTTCTTTTTTTCGGTTACTAAAAGAATCTATATATCTATGCACGTAATCTCACCGTTAACTTTTTCTTTTTCTTTTAATTTACTAAAAGAACGTAGATTCGTAAATATGTCTAAGAATGCGTAGATTTTCATTTACATTAATGATCTGGATATCCTGTTTTTTTTTCCCTTTGTTGTCGTTTTTTTCTTTTCAATTTAACACAACAACCCAAATACACATTTTTTTCTTTTAAAACACATTGTTTTGTTTTAGGGAACTTTAACGAAAAGCTCCAGGTACTGTTCACTCTAACGAAAAACTACATTTTTACACTAAAAAGTCAATCCTGATACTATTCACTTTACCCTTTATTTTGTCCTTATCGTTAAAACTCAAAGTTTTCAAACCATTTTCATTAGTTTTCCTTTTGTTGTACCTTCGTATTTTTAGGTTTTGAAATCATAAAAAAATAATGTAATCAACAATAAATAAAAAGAAAAATAGAAAGAAGACGCTCACACTCGTCGGATAAAGAGTGGAGCAATATCTGGAGTAAGATAAGATCAAAATTCCTACCAACCCTAGTGTCCTTCTGGAATCATCTACAGCCCCTATAAATTGAGTGAAGAAGCAGTGTGTGGACAAACAAACACGAGTTATACCATATAGCTCTTACAACACACGGCATCTTTGGGTAGAGAATATCTCTGATGGGTTGGAGATCAGCCATGGCTGCCAAAGCCCAAGGTGACAATGAAGATGATGATCCTGATGGTTTAGAGAGCCTGATGATGGTTCTCAAATCGATCGCATCCATGATTTACCAGGGCTATTTGCCAGAGGTGATTTTCCTAACCTAACATCCCTTAATCGTTTTAGGGTTTCATTCATTTCCATTAATTTATTGTTGCTTCTGATGTTTTGGTCGCTGGATCTGAATCATCGGATCATATCTGTAACTAATTAACATTTTTACAAAAATATAACTGAAAACTGATATTTTGTTATGGATCAAATTAATGTATATTTATCCTCTTTTGTTGAACCAGGTTTATGCCGATTCTGAAGGGGTACGCAGAAGATATAAACCGAGGCATCATCATCTCAGTCGGATATGTCATCCTGAGACCAAGAAATGTACTATGTGATTGTTAATGTCTTAACTTTTTTTCGTTTTCAAATTTTTGTTGCATGACTTGGAATTTCTTTTGCTATATATATACAGGAGCATAAACTGATCACCTTCGGTAGCATGCATACCCAACCTGGTGTGGTGGCGTTTCTGCACCAGTGAGATTGATGATTGAATACGAAGGAAGATCGTCATGTGGATTTGAAATACATATGTAGATTAGATGTTATTATATTTTTTGTAAAGCAAGATGTAGAAAATATATGATACTAATATGATCGTACCTCACATTTTGTAAAGGGATCAGTCATAGCTAATTTAGATTTGTAGCGTTTGTTGATTCTCCATACATTTTGTAAAAGGAAGTCTAAACTATAAGAATTCATGACTAGTGTATGTTTATTTATGGTCTTCAATTCCCTCATTCAACCTGGTGATTGGGACATTCTTCTTCAACCACTAGTTCTTAGTTCAGAAAGTCATCCTCCCCTTAGTATAAATGTCATATTTATTTTTAAATTGGTTTTTTGCTGTTGTTAAAATGTTTTAATATGACTGGTGCATTCACTCCAACAATTTTATGCATCTATAAGCACTATCATCACAAATGTCATATCGACCAAAGTGAATCCACTACTTACATTATACACAATTTAAATGATACAAATGAAGAAAAAAAAAGGTGCGACTACTTGCATGAATACGCACATTCTTGAACTAAGTTCATAAAAGAAAATTAATGGTGAGATTGCTTGAATTGATATATACGTTCTTTTCATAAGTTAACAAAGAAGATCAGTGCGTCTTTTTAACAAGTTAATAAAGAATGTACGTGCATACGTAACACATATTTTAACAAGTTAATAAAGGAAGTACGTGCATGGTAAGTTACGGTTTTGTTTATGAAAAACAACTAATCCATCAATCCTCTAATCAATATCCAAATAACCTACAAGCTAAGCCAATAAGAAGGCAACCGAGTGGTTCTCTAGCAATAATCTCAAAATGGAGTTGGCTAGCAAGTGAGCAAAAGTTACCTTATCTCTATCGTTCTCTCTCTTGAAGTTAGTTTCATTGAACTTTTCGGAATTCTCTTTATGAGAGAGAATAGCAGAAACAAGTGTAAATTACTGAATTACCCAAATCATCCCTAGTAAAGTCATTGATTTTTGTACCATAGAGAAGGGAAAAAAAACAGCAACTTAGTATTTTTATGTATCGGAGCGCTATTGAATTAAAATAACAAAAAAAAAACGTAACTAATTACAAAAAATAAAAAAATAAAAAGAAGAGAGAAGAGAGAAACGCACACACTAGTGAGACTTGATAAGATCAAAATCCCTACCACCTATAACCCTAACGTCCTTCTGGAATCATCTACTATCCCTATAAATTCAGAAGACGCTGCTGTCTTTGTCATGTGTGGAAAAACAAACAAACACGACATAGATAGCTGCAGTTACGGCGTGTTTGGTGGAGAGTTGTCTGACATGGCTGCCGAAGCCCAAAGGGGAGATGGCGACTTCGACGATGATGATCCTGATGATGACGAGAGCCCGGTGATGGCTGTCATGTCAACAATCGATCGAATCTATGATTTACCAGAGTTATTCGCCAGAGGTAATTTTCCTAAATTTAGGGTTTGATTCATGCATTTCCGTTGGTTTAGTTAGTGTTCTGGTATCTGAATCTGAATCATTGGATCATGGTTAGAATCTTTACAAATATATAACTGAAGATTGGTTTTTATTCTGGATCGAATCGGTGCGTATGTATTTTTTGTTGGTGGGTTATTTGAGATTCCATCTTTTTTTAAGTTTTTATATATTAGGTGGTGGGTTTTAGAGATTAATATTATTATATGAGAGATCGAGAGAGGCTAATCAGTTGGTTATGATTAGGGCTGTTGTTAATTTATGGATTTAGTTTTCTTTGTTCAGGTCAGTCATTTGAGATAATCCAGTGCTGATGCTTTTTTGTTTCTTTTGATTAACCAGGTTCATGCCGATTCTGGACCGGAGGGAGCATAGAACTTATAAATCGAGGCATTGTCTTATCGGCATCCTCGATTTAAGGCCGAGAAATGAAATGGAAGCCTCGTATTTGTGCTTCCTTTCGAATAGCTGCAAGCTTCGACTCGGATGGAAATCTCTCGCCCAAATCTCGCTGGGATTTTGGGTGCAGGTTAAGCCTTGTCTTCGGTAGCCTTCTCCAAGGATTTACGGGCTAGATCAAGAGGCGGATGTGACGTACAGGTTCTAATGAACCTTCTCAACATTAGTGTCTCCAGCCCTAACAGTGAGAAGATAGCCATCATCAAATGTGTTGGATGCTAAACACTTCCAGTTTGATCGAAGAAATGAAGCAGCTACATGCTAACGGCTAGTTTTTGTAACGGCTAGTTGTTTTTTAAGTAATGTTTTTTTACAAGTGTAAGGCTTAGATTAAAAGCTCCAGTGAAGGGCTTAGATTAGCTTAGTACTATCTGGTGGTTGTGGTTTTTGTCAACTAGCTCTAATGGAGATAAGATTTGACCTTGTATACCACAACCCTACTGACAACATATATATATATTTGCTATGAGCTGCTAAGTGGGCAGACTGCAATAGCCGAAATCCCTTCTTACATTTCTGTGTTTTTCCATAACCAAAAACCCTGTCAAGAACATTTCTACAAAATATAAACCTTCCAAAACACTAACATGGTATCAGAGCTTTGTTCTTGATCACTGAAATCTGGGCATTGTGGAACCTATTTCGAGGGTTGTTCAGGTAAAAGCTGAAACCCTAACTGTCAATATAAGTTAAAGATGAAAGGAGCTGGTGGAGGAGAACTTAAAGCTCCAGTCTTTGATGGAGAAAACTACGACTATTGGAGGATCCGGATGACAACCATCTTCAAGTCGTATGATCTCTGGGAAATGGTTCAAAATGGATATGAGTTACCAGAAATGGAGGTAGATGCTCTAGAAGAGGATCTCACAGAGAAGCAGATATCTACATTGAAGGAGAACAGGATGAATGATGCTAAAGCGTTAGGAATCATTCAAGGTGCTATCTCCGATGTCATATTCCCAAGGATAGCAAATGAAGAAACTGCCAAAGCTGCCTGGGATACTCTGCAACAAGAATACATAGGAGATGTGAAGGTACGGAAAGTAAAACTCCAGTCTCTTAGACGTGATTTTGAATATACATGCATGAAAGAAGATGAGCCACTTAAAGACTATTTTTCTAGGCTGTTTGATGTTGTGACTCAAATGAAAACTTATGGAGAAGAACTGCCTAATGAAAGAATAGTGCAAAAGCTTCTAATTAGTTTGACTAAGCCTTAAGACTCTATTGTGAGTGTGATAGAAGAAACTAAGGATACTGATACACTCAGTGTTCAAGATGTAATGGCTTCCTTGAGAGCTTTTGATCAAAGGCTCGAAAGGCATTCTGATGGTGCAACTGAGAAAGCCTTCCAGTCACTAAACATAGGGTCATCAAATCACTCTAATCAGCATCAAAACAGACCAATGAGAGATTGGAAAGGGAAAAATAAGAAGTGGGAAGGAAGACCAAGTGGAGAGAACAAATACAACAGTGGAAGCAACAATGGGGGTGGAAAAACCAAACCATTGTGCAGATACTGTGATAAAGCCCATTTTGGTGAATGTTGGTTTAAAGGAAAGCCAAAATGTCACAAATGCAATAGATTTGGCCATTTGCAGAAGGATTGTAGATTAAACACCACTCAGCAAGTGAACATTGCAAAACAAGAACAAGAAGAAAACAATGTCTTTTGTGCTTTTAGTGCCAATGTTGTAAAAGACAGTGAAGTGTGGTATATAGACAGTGGGTGCAGTAATCATATGACTGCTCATGAGTCTCTATTGACTAATATTGATACTACATTCACTGGAAAGGTTAAGATGGGAAATGGCGATATTGTGAAAGCAACTGGCAGAGGTACTCTCATAATAGAAACCAAGAAGGGAAGAAGACACATTGAAAAAGTCATGTTGGTACCTGGTCTGGAGGAAAACCTTTTAAGTGTTGGACAGATGATGGAACATGGCTATTTCTTGTTGTTTGGAGATACCATTGCTGAAGTATATGATGATAGAACTCTATTGAATCTGGTTGTGAAAGTTCAAATGAAAAATAGAAGCTTTCCATTGTTGCTTAAATGCTTGGAAGAAGTGGCAAGGAAGGCAGGCAAAATTGAGTCAGAGAGACTATGGCACAAAAGGTTTGGGCACTTGAATGTGCAAAGTCTAAAAAATCTGCAAAAACATGATATGGTGCAAGGTTTGCCTCAAATGGATGAAATGAAGGAGGTTTGTGAAGGCTGTGCATTTGGGAAACAACACAGGGACAAGTTTGAAACTGGAAAGGCTTGGAGGGCTGAGAAACCACTAGAACTAATTCACACTGATGTGTGTGGTCCAATGAAAAATGCATCCATCAGTGGGAATAAGTACTTCTTGACTTTCATAGATGACTACTCAAGAACGTGTTGGGTATATTTTATGAGGTTCAAATCAGAAGTCTTCAATATATTCAGGAAGTTTAAAGCAATGGTGGAGTTACAAAGTGGGCATCAAATCAAGAAGATAAGGAGTGATAAGGGAGGTGAGTATACCTCACTGGAATTCAAAGCTTTCTGTGAAGATTTGGGTTTAGAAAGGCAACTCACAGTAGCTTACACTCCTCAACAAAATGGCACTGCAGAGAGAAAGAACAGGACTATATTGGAGATGGCAAAATCCATGCTACATGAGAAGAAAATACCTTATTCATTTTGGGGAGAAGCTGTGAATACTGCTGTGTATCTCTTGAACAGATGTCCTACCAAAGCTTTGGAGAAACAAACTCCATTCGAAGTGTTCAGTGGAAGAAAGCCTGGAGTCAAGCACTTAAAGGTTTTTGGCTATGTGTGTTATGCACTGGTGCCATCACAACTCAGACACAAGTTACAAGAATCCAGCAATAAGTGCATTTTTGTTGGGTATGGCACAAATGAAAAAGGTTATAGGCTGTATAATTTGAGAACCAAGAAGATCAATCTCTCAAGAGATGTAATTTTTGATGAGGAATCATTGTGGAATTGGGAGACAAATGCAAAAGAACAAGACAAAGTATCACTGCAAGTTGATGTCCCTGAGCAAAGAACTGCACAAACTGAAATTGGTGAAATTTATGAATCTGAAGAAGAAAGCTTGCAGATTCCTTATATCTCACCAGTTCAAACCCCTCGGAGTACACAAAACTCAAGTGCAAGTTCAACATCTCAACAGAGAGGGCAACAAAGCTCGAGTTCAAACTCAAGCTCAGGATCAACACTAATTAGAATGAGAAGCCTAGAAGAAATCTATGCAGCATGCAATTTCTGTGTTATTGAACCAGAGACCTTTGAAGAGGCTGAAAATGACAAGTCATGGCAGATGGCAATGAGAGATGAAATCTCAATGATAGAGAAAAATGAAACTTGGACTCTGGTAGACAGACCAAGTGATAAACCTGTGATAGGTGTGAAGTGGGTCTATAAAACCAAGTTGAACTTGGATGGATCAGTACAGAAGAACAATGCTAGATTAGTGGCTAAAGGCTACTCTCAAAAGCCTGGAATTGACTTTAATGAAACATTTGCACCTGTGGCTAGACTAGATACAATCAGGACATTAATTGCATTAGCTGCACAGAAGGGTTGGCAGCTATATCAGTTAGATGTCAAGTCTGCTTTCTTGAATGGTGTACTAGAGGAAGAGGTCTATGTGGACCAGCCACAAGGTTTTGAAGTCAAAGGGTCCGAAAGTAAAGTGTATAGATTAAATAAGGCACTTTATGGCCTAAAGCAAGCACCAAGAGCCTGGTATAGTGAGATTGATGCACATCTCACTAAGTGTGGATTCAAGAAAAGCCTCAGTGAAGCAACACTCTATACCAAGGTTGAGAACAAGTCAGAAACTCTCATCGTGTCCATCTATGTGGATGATGTGGTTTTTACTGGAAACAGTAAGAAAATGGTGGATGAATTTAGAAATGAAATGATGAAAAAAATATGAGATGACAGATTTGGGGTTACTTCACCACTTTCTTGGAATGGGGGTGATTCAAAAATCAGATTGCATTTTCATTCATCAAATGAAATATGCACAGACATTGTTAGACAAATTTGGACTCAAGGGATGCACACCAGTAAGCACTCCCTTAATTGCAAATGAGAAGCTCAAGAGTGAGGATGGAAGTGAGTTAGTGGATGCAAATCTCTACAGGAAAATTGTTGGCAGCCTGTTATACCTCACAGCAACAAGGCCATACATTATGTATGCTGCAAGCCTGCTCTCAAGATTCATGCATAGTCCTACCAAAATACACTTGGGAACTGCAAAAAGGGTACTCAGGTATGTGCAAGGAATAATTGATTTTGGAATCAAATATGAAAAAGGACAGTCAGCTATTCTGGTTGGTTTCTGTGATAGTGACTGGGGAGGTAGTGAAGATGATATGAAAAGCACATCGGGATATGCTTTTACATTTGGCTCTGGTGTGTTCTCGTGGGCCTCGGTCAAGCAACAAAGTGTTGCACTATCAACAGCCGAAGCTGAGTATGTGAGTGCTGCAGAAGCAACATCTCAAGCAATTTGGCTGAGATTTGTTCTAAAATATTTTGGAGAAATGCAAGTTTAGCCAACTAAGCTAATGTGTGATAATACCTCAGCTATAGCAATGACAAGAAATCCAGTTTTTCATCAGAAAACAAGGCACATAAAGAGGAAGTATCACTTTATCAGAGGTGCACTACAAGAAAATGTCATTGAATTAATGTATTGCAGAACTGAAGATCAGATGGCAGACATTTTTACAAAGGCATTACCAAAAGAGAGGTTCACATACCTTCGAAGCCTGCTTGGAGTCAACACCAGGAAGAGTTTAGAGGGGAGTGTTGGATGCTAAACACTTCCAGTTTGATCGAAGAAATGAAGCAGCTACATGCTAACGGCTAGTTGTTTTTTAAGTAATGTTTTTTTACAAGTGTAAGGCTTAGATTAAAAGCTCCATTGAAGGGCTTAGATTAGCTTAGTACTATCTGGTGGTTGTGGTTTTTGTCAACTAGCTCCAATGGAGATAAGATTTGACCTTGTATACCAAAACCCTACTGACAGCATATATATATGTTTGCTATGAGCTGCTAAGTGGGCAGACTGCAATAGCCGAAATCCCTTCTTACATTTCTGTGTTTTTCCATAACCAAAAACCCTGTCAAGAACATTTCTACAAAATATAAACCTTCCAAAACACTAACAAAATGAACCTTGTTGCTTCTTCTATCACACCAGTGACTACCGAGTCCAGGCATTGCAGTCGGACTCTCTGCATGAACCAAATTCCCAACTCTGCGTGGACGTCCACGCTGCGCAATTTTGAAAGAGCTCGTTCCTTGGCTCTGTTGGTTCGTGCTGAACAGAAGTAGGGATGCTAATGGATTTCGCGCAATGCAGTGGCCGGCAATGGTGGGAAATCTCGGGTTTGATTACTCCATACATTTCGTAGAGGAAGAATGACTTGTTTACTTAAAGCATTGTGCCCATTGAGATAGCAATTGTAAAAGAGTAATGTTAAGGGAATTAAATTTATAGTCAAATTTTGTAAACCAAATGACGTGGGTATTGATGATTAAATTATTGTTTAAGTATTAATTAACTCTTTAAAAAACTTTAACTTTGAAATTTTTTGTTCGAAATTTTTTTAGACAACTTTCTTTTATCATTTACGTATTCTTTATGTTATGGACATTTATTTTTACTTCAAGCCCTTCAAAAAGTGTGACTCTCTTTTTGGTGTTTTTTCCCTCCTTATCATACATCTTAATAATATGAAAAGTTGTTGTCGTGTTTATTAATTAAAAGAGTTTTGCGAGAGATTTTTTTTATGGAAAAATTAGGTTCTTATCCCTATTTTTCCTATTTTATTGATTAAAATTTTATTTCTTTTCAATTTTTTATCAAGTTTCTTAGATTTTAATAAACGTTATTAATTATTTTAATACTGAAATATTTTTTATTTCTAAATATATTCATTTAGTGTTAGAAACGTTATATTTTGTATATTTATATTTATGGTTAAAATTTTTATCATATATTTTTATTTTTAGTTTGTACTCATATTTAATTTGCAACCATTTTTTTAATTTGTACCAATTTTCTCTTCAGTTTTAATTTGTATACATATATTAATTCATTTTTGTACTCATATTTTTTAAACTTTTATTTGTATTTGTACCCATTTTTAATTTTGCTAAATGTACGCATGCTAATTATATGTACTTATTTTATGTTTTAAAATATATCAAATTTTTTTTAAATATGTTAATAACTATGTGGGTACTTTATTTTTTTTTGCTATATTTTTTGTGAAGAACAATATTACTTTAAATTTTATTTTTAAGTATTTATTATATTTTAAAAATATTATTTGAATTTGTTTAAATTTCATAATTGGTTGGACATTAAATGCATAAATGCATGAGTTAAATCTCTTAAATGAGGCTAAGGACCTCGATCAAAATATTTAAACAAACAAGGTTTCAGTCTAACAATTAAGTTGATTAAGGACCAGAACCATAAATGACCAATTTTTTAATTACTGCCCCTTTGTCTCACCATTTTTAATGGTGATGATGTTCATCAATTTATTTATCATTATTAGATGATTTTAATTTAGAGATAATATGATGAATAGAGACAATCTTTAAAATTTAAATTCATTCAAAATTTCAACCTTAATAAATAAGGTTGCGAGCAAAAATACATCATTACAAAAAAGAGCTACTTGTATATCACAAATTTATCAACATAATTACGTCCGATGAGGCCGTGCCAATGACATAAGAATATAAGGAATTTTAATGAAAAACTCATGGTACTGTTCACTTTAATGAAAAACCATATTTTTACACTAAAAAATCAATCCTGGTATTATTTCCTTTACTCTTTATTTTATCTTTATCGTTAAAACTCAAAGTTTTCAAACATTTTTCATTAGTTTTTCTAAGAATATATAAAAAGAAATTAACATATAACTTTGCATTATTGGCCTAAAACAACGCGTAAGCGTGAATCCTGTCATACAAGTCCTTCAAAAAGGCCATTTTTCAAATTCTTCCCTGAAATGTAAGAAAGGGGGAAGCAACAGCAAGGCTACCTGCAGAACCGGTTCGTTTCATTTCTTGGTAACCCATATTCTCCACCACCATAAGGATCAAACAATCAGCAAGCGACGTCGTTTCAACCTTCAAAGGGTTGGGCGTAGGAGGTATTGTCGTAGATGGAAGCTTCACGGAGTAACTCGGAAGTCCCAAACCTAAACCCTAGCCCGATAAGAAACCCGATTCCGATATCGTCTGCATCGCCGGCGTGGCCCACCATAGACGGCCCACTGGGCCTGTCAGAGGAAGAGTCAGTGAGCTACGCGCGTAGATTCTACAAGTTTGGCTTCGCCCTGCTCCCTTGGCTTTGGGCCCTCAACTGCTTCTACTTTTGGCCAGTCCTCCGCCACTCCCGCTCCTTCCCTCGCATTCACCACTGTATGCCTCTCTCTCTCTCCCCCCCCAATTGATTTTTCTAGTTTATTGTGTTGTGGTTGTTGATTGAAGAAAAATTAAGCAAACCCAGTTTTTATTTTGGAGAGCATTTCTGGATTTCTAGGTTTCTGTTGTGTTTTGATAATATTAGATTGAATATCCGTCGCAGTTGGTTGAGGCCTCGTTTGGAACTGTACTTTCCAGTAAACCCGCTTCTTTTAGAAGCACATTGTAATTTTTGTTAAAAATGCAAGTGCGTCGTGGAAAAGCACTTCTAACTTATTTTGCCAAACATGGTCATAAGCGCTTTTGGTGATTAGCGCTTTTACTTTTTTAAATGCACTTCCAAATAGGCCCTTAGTTTTTCACGTTGCTGTTTTGGACTTTTGAAGGAATTAGGTGCTGTGATGTTCAAGCTTCTTCCATTTTGTTTTCATTTTTTGATACCCTGAAATTCCCCAAACTGACTTGGCGGAAAACCCTACAATTTTGGGGAGGCAGGAAACTCAAGCAAATAACTAACGTTGATTGAACACTAGACCATGTGGCGCGGTTGCTCGACTGAATCCTTGTTGCTTGTCCCAAGCTTCTCCCATTTATTAATGAACATAATGAACTCGAAACTTTTTAAAACATCTCCTGCAGAAAATAGTGATTCTTATGCATTCTCCATGTCCAAAGGAGTTTTTACTGGCCTGTTGTGTTTGGAAAGGGGGGAAGTTGGTGAATGCCGTTGGCTGCTCTATTAGTTTCTTGAGAGAAACTGCAGAATGTTGAATGTGAGGAACCGATTTCAGATACATTGTTTCTGGCTTCTCATTTACTATCTGGTTCTATGATTTATGTTAGGAGGTGAAGTATTAATCATGGAGCTGAGAAAATTTTGACATAGTTTGCACACTTTTAATTTCCTTGAGGTCGTTTTGCTACTATTGAATTACGTTTTTTTGTTCTAAAGTGGTTATGTTAACTCCTTTCTTTACGTTTTCATCTAAAGTACAATACGATCAGTTCTAGTTTGAAATTTCTAACTGAAAGAGCATTTTGGTGAATAATTATCTGGTGTTTTTTATTCATGAGACAGTTGCTAGGAAGAGCATTTAGGTGAATAATTATCAACGGGGAAGGTTATGCTCAGAGGTTATTATCCCAAGATAGTTTGATTGAATTAGATAGAACAGCGAGCTTTCAATTTTGTAAATGTTGTTTCGCAATGGAGAGTGGCTTATGTTATGTTTATCAGATATCTAATGAAAAAAATTTTGGATTTCTCAATTCAATTCAGTCACCGTAAATAGCCTTTATCCGCAGAGTATATGCAAGCGGACAATGAGTTGTAAGCTGTTAAGTTATTCAGCATCACTTTTGCACATTACACCATTGAGAAGAGAGAGACACCAATAAGGTTTCCTTCTCTACAATGTTTCAACTGTATTCACCTTCCCATGAGTAATTATCCAAGTTAGAACCCGTACCTTTGGTGGTGCTTTGGCCTTCCAAATTGTGTAGGAGCCTAGGAGGGACCAGAAAGCGACACAGAAGAGTTGTCCATTAGTCGATGTTAATAGGACTTAAAAGAAAATACTCTTGATGATTTCACCTCCCTGATTCTCCTATCCTACCTAGATAGTACTGACATGACGTTTTCAAATAGATGTGTTTGGTTGTTGCTACTGCATCATTTTTTTTTTTTTTTAACAAGTGTTTTCGCTGTTTTCTTAGATAAGATATAAGTGGTGCATCACCAAATGGATGTGCTGGGTTGTTTGCGGGGTAAAATATGAGCTTTCTAATACATCGTGTCATGAAGTATATGTAATTGTTCAGCTTTATGGAACTTATATATTAACTATAGAGCTTCTGTTTATTGGCTGTTGTATTGCAGATGTTTTAAGATCAGCAGTTGGTTTCACGGTATTTACCGCTCTTCTCTTATCATGGGCCCTTACATTTGCTATTGGAGGGGAGCACCTTTTCGGTCATGTCTGGGATCAACTAGTTATGTACAATCTTGCTGACAGACTTGGCTTGACAGGTTGGAGCTAAGTCTATGCCTTCTCTTTCGAACATTACGAAACACTTCTTTTGTGTTTACTTTTCTCTTCTTCGTTAAATCATATATTTGCATTAGTTTAACAGAAGACGGCAGGGTGTCAATGTCAATTATGAAGGCATTACCCTTTCTTAATGTTTGATTGGTAAAACAATCAGTGATGTTATATATTCGATTCGCGTGGTTAAACGTTGGATATCTTTGTAACAAGTAAAGAGTTCTTGATGCCTTTGCCTTATGCACTAAAAAAAATGTGAATGCGATCTCAGAACTCGATCATGTTTTCCACTTCTGGCTACCCAAAAGTTGAGTAAACGTTTCAAATCAAACGTCAAGTAAATCAATGTCCAAGAAGCTAATAAATATGGAAGAGAACTTACACTAAAAACGTGAACAAAAGATCCAAATGAAACGAAGAGAGCTGAAAAATATGTATTAGATGGTCTCCTTAATCAGATAAGCTGGTATCATTTTAGGCTGTTTGCACAACCCTTGCTCTCAGATGCTCCGATCTCCGTCGTCATTTCAGGCAGGAAGAACCAATGGTGGGAACCCTTCTGCAGCGTTACCTTCCGTTACCCTCATAGTTTGTACCTTATACTAGTTCATATGGTTGAACAACATTGTAACTTTGAAATTAAAGTACACAAGTATTCCGACAATAAACATAAATACAACAACAAAAAATTACAATTTACAAAACTATTGCATATAAGACATGATCTGTTGGGAACAGCACCTTACTGCCCTCATTTTCCTAATTCAATCCAAAAGAAAACATCGCTGTGTATGATCATATTGACCCTAATAAAATTTTACCGATGTCTGCCCATTTCCTGGTGTTGACCACTGTGGCAGCACTCTTCCGCCACCGTTCTGATTGGTTTTCATATCCGGAACATTAGCTTCAAAGTCATAACCAGATAAGTCTAATTCATCATCTATGAATACGCTGTAATCTGCCTCCACATAACTATAGGCCTCAATGGTTTTGCTCTGCTTCTTTAGTGCCATTTTCTTCAATCTATCTGTGCTTTTGAAGTCGTCATCTTCAACATTTTCCTTCCGATCTCTGTTACCATCTCTTTTCCTCTTTATATCATTGCTGTCACTGCTACCGCTGCTGTTTTTATCTGTTTTGAAGTATTCCTTTATGGCAGCTTCAATTGTTTCAAGTATTCGATCTCCATACCTGGCCGCCTTAACTCTGCATTAAGCCAAAGAAGTTCAGTGTATTGTTTCTTGGGTAGCAGCATATAACCATATAACTTGAAACTTACTGGGTAATGCCATTTATCTCAAGTAGTTCATCCTTCGTTCTAGGCATTCTGATGCTTATGTTTTTAATCGTGGTATTCCTGACTCATGAAAAATGGCAACTAATAAGGAAATATCTTTAAGGTTAAAGGGACAAATAGAGGCGCGTAGTGACACTCTAGGATAAAAATTCCCAACTCTGAACTAGTAGCAACTTTCCGAAATTACTTTTCATTCTCTTTTCTGAATACAAACTAGTATTGAACAGATTTATTCTATTGGGATGAGGAAAAAGAGTAAGAACCTTACTGAAATATGTGGTGTGCCATGACCCCATCACCAGCTTCTCTAATGAGATTAGTTCGAAGCATTTTCAAAGCAGAAAATGTTTTCGTATACAGAACCTGTAATGGAATTTCATATAAATACATGTATTGACGAAGGTCAACTTAGCGGCCATGGTAGTCAGATATTTCAGCAAGCAGAATAGGGTATGACGAAAGGAATAAATATGCTTTGTTTTTGTTGGGAAATATGCATTTTTATGCGCCTTGCCAACATATAAAAATAAAATATGTATCTGTGTATGCCTGTAATATGTGCGCATCTGTTCCTGTTTACGGCTTTAGGTTTCAGGCATAAAGGTCAAGGTTTAGAGTTCGGCCTAGCCACAAGAGAAACTGAACGAAGAAAAGAAATATATAAAGACCAGAAGACCTCTTCAGATCCTATATAATGCATCTAAAATCTATGAACATACCAAATCTCCTTTTGATTGAGGTTGTTCAGTGCCAGTATGTGGATGGCTCTGCATCCCAGACATCAGTGAGCATTGAGCTGAAATCGCTTCGGAGTTTATTTGTTTGGAAGCTTTAAAGGTGGAAGGGAATCTACAACATATTTAAGACGTCAGTCACAACATTATTGCGTGCAGTTTTTTAGGGCAGAAAAGTAACAAAAATTTACAGACTTTGATTGACATTCATAAGACTAAAAATGTTTAAGTGAAAAGAAGCATATCATAGCACATTATAAGAACAAATTTGATAAAAAGAATACGATGGTTGGAGTACAAACATGACCATCTCACTTTGAAAGAATGTATCCATAGCAATGAACCGATGATGAATATAAACCGTGTAAGATATCATGCAAGTTTGTGAAAGCTTTCTAATAGCAAAACTTGAGAAGCGTCAAAGCTTAGAAAACAAGACAGCATAGAATGTGTTCCAAACAGATTCTAAATTTTTGAGACGCAGTTTAGGGGAAACCAATCAAACTGAATGGGAGTGGGGGTCCTTTGAACATGGTGGATCTATCACAAGTCCGTCCCCAGCTGACAGTAATAGTATTAGACACACTGCACATGCATGGTCAATGGATATAAAAACAAGTTCTTAAGCATCTAATACAAAGATCTTTGACATATTAGTACAATACTTGTATGGAAATAGCAAAAATAGCGGTGACAAAGAAAAACAAATTATGGTATGACTAAAAATCCAAACCTTACTAGAATTGTCTTCCTGCCAGAGAAAAGTTCGCGCACTTTCAGTTCATTAGCCTGAAAAAAATGAGACATGTAATTACTATACAAAAACTAGCAAGCAGCGATGACAGTAAGTGGTATTTTCTTGCCTAGTTTTGCTCTTTTCAAGCATGGTGATCTTTATAAAAAACCCAGCATAAGTGAACCTAAGGATTACAAGTACCTTAAGTATTGACGATACAGATCCATAAACATCACTTTTCTTGACTTCCTCAACAAGAAGGTCCTCAGTAACAAGATGACGTAATACACGAGAACCTTCACCCTTGGCTAGATGTTTTCCTGCTCCATGCAGGCTCACAGTCTGATGCCTGTGTTTCTTGACCTAACAATACAAATATAACATTACAATCGATAAACGAAAATAAGATAGAAAGGACAGTACATTTCTTAAAGTTAAAGCATACAAATTGGTTTAAGGAGCCCCTGTAGACTTCTAGAATATGAGATGATGAAAACTGCTGCCCTGTTAACTTCACTAGTTCAACCTGAGCACATGTGGCAGAAGTCAACACACAGACAAGGCAAGGATTTGCAAACTGTTGCAAGGAATTGAAATTCATCAAAAGAAACATTGGCCAACATCTCCCAAAAATTATTATCGTTACAAACCAGTTGCTTTGCAATCTCAGTGACATCTTTCTCACTGAAAGTTCTAATCTTCAAACAATTATCACACGTCTTTTTGCAGGTTGCAGAATCAAAGTTTTCTCCAAAATGAATGAGCTGTAGAAGTCGTCGGCAATCAACATCATTTTCACAATAACTGACCTGCAAATTTTTAGATCATTTTATTTAGAACATATGTCTTACGAAACAAGAGGTATGCAATATTAAACCTCAAAAACAACACATGAAGTCAAATCAAGTACCATGCGCAAAAGATTTTCGGTGTTTGTTTCCAGTACTCTCCCAGAATTAGCAGTAATGATACGATTGTATCCAGATGCCAGTGGGCTTTGCTCTATAACTCCTTGACTAATCATATGCTTCACTCGAATCTGCAAAAAAAACTATAGAGATAAATGCAAGCAGAGAAAAATTAAAAATAATGAACATATTAATCCCTTACTTTTTTTAAGATGATCAAATTAAACAACCCAAATGTAAATGCTTTTATTTCCTCTTTCTATTTGCATTTATTTATTGAAATATTGACATAGGCACCCAAACAGATGTTGAACTGGCCACATCACCCTCCACCTCATAAGTCATAACACTGACGAGAGGACATGCCACTTGACCTACAGGCCGTTCACATTCCAATGCTTACTAATTGTCCCAACAGAACTGACAAGAATCAAGTAGACAGTTTTACTACTCCAACTTACATAGTCACTGTAACTGTAATACAACACACAAGATGAACGCTGACCATCTCTACCAGCTCGACCACACTCCTGAAACATAGTGACGCAGTAAGCTAAAAGGAATTATTAATCTAAGCTTCCCACGCATAAACCATCACTCAGAAATAAGAACTTTGCTAAATTCCGTAAGTTCAACACTCTGATACCTGATGGTAGCCTTCAATAGACTTCGGCAGAGAGTGATGGATTACAAAGCGGACATCTGGCTTGTTGATACCTGAATTCCAATTCCAATATTGGTAATGGTGCCCTTTGTTAAGCGAGGCAGAAATCAGCAAAAAATAAAATACCCATTCCAAATGCCACTGTAGCACATATAACATTGATTTCATCTTTACTCCACTGCTTCTGGACAAAGGCACGCTGAGCAGGATCCATACTACCATGGTAAAATGCTGCTTTATGGCCACATTCCTGAACAACAGATACTCTCAAGAAAAAACTAAGCAAAAAGAAAGTTAAAAAAATTTCATCACATCAGAAGTCATAGATTACACAATTAACAAACAGTAGCTACATTTTCAAGAAGCTTCAAGCATTAAATGATTATGCAACAATACAAGACGTTCCATGTATAAAATACAGAAAAAGAAGTTAATGTAAACATAAAAAGAGCATAAGACTCCATTGAACTACAAAGGGACCATGATAAAGTCAAACCTGTAATCTTTCAGCAACTTTTTCACAGTCCATTCTTGAGAGACAATAAATTATTCCACTTTCATCATAATGATTTTCTTTAATGAACTTGTCAATGTCATCAAGACACTTCTTAGTCTTGGGAATAACAGAATACCTGTGATGTACAGAATGAATTGTCATTTCAACTTCAAATGACAGTTTGGAAAAAGTGATGATTTGGACATAGTAAAGCAGATTCTTTGTTTAATACTTGCCGTAAATTTGGGCGATTAAAACTTTGCCGGAAAACAATGCAGTTAACAAGACCAAGAGCTTGCACAACATCTTCTTTTACACTAGCGGTTGCAGTAGCTGTTAAAGCTAAAACTGGAGTATTTGGGAACTTCTGTTTCAAGATACCAAGAGCCTGGGCATTTTAAATAATAGCTTGACATTAAAATGGTGCAACAATCAAGAAGAAAAATCCCATTGCCATTTGAATACTTTTTAAGGCCACAACCTGATAATCTGGTCTGAAATCATGCCCCCACTGACTCACACAATGAGCTTCATCAACAACAATCCTAGCAAGCAATTGACGAGCATTTAAATTCTCCAACTGCCGTAAAAGAGCATCACTTCTGCAGACAAGAAAGATAGGTTTCTTAAAAAGTGATGCAGGACTCAGTACTTACACTATAACGATCGTTCAATTTGCAATTGCAACAGAAATTATTATAAGGCTGGGTATTCATGTTAGTGATTGAGAAATGACCTGACAAGGTCAAGTAACAGAAGATAAAGGTCGTACCCAGTGCACAAGGCTCCCGCTTTACGCAGGGTCTGGGAGAGGTGAATGTCGGCTAGCCTTACCCCCATTTATGGAGAGGCTGCTCCCAATGATTCCAACAATAAACAGCCAGAAATAAATGCCACTTAATATTCCCTAATTAGCATACAACACAAATTACTTATTTCAGTTGTCAGATATATTTGTCATGTTCGACTACTGAAAGAGCCGATTCACATTTAGTAGTTGTAAATAACAAACTTGTCAGTTTCCAGTACCTTTCTACTGACACTATACCTACCAATAAAGTGCTGTTTTTGAAGTAACAGAGGGAATACAAATGAACAATGTCTGCAAGCATATTAGATAACAAATACTCACTTAGCAACTTTCTCTGGGGTGACATATAACAGCTTGTATTTACAATATTCATAATTTAGTTCTCTAAGTATTTCCTGTTGTTCAGTCCACTCCATATTGGCACTTAGGTAAGCAGCGGGAATGTTTGCCTAGCACATACCAGAACAGGACATAAGCATACATTGTAATAGATACCAGGAAGTGAAGCAGTTAAATGAACTAAAGGATGGACTGAAACATTACCTGCAATAAATGCATTATTTGATCTTGAATGAGTGACACAAGGGGAGAAATAACCAATGTTATTCCTTGACAAATTAGCGCAGGGAGCTACAAGATACATAAACCCAAGTAAACCCTTTAGTATAGACAGTCTAATGGCTACTTTACTGTAAAGAATGAGACTACTCTACAAGGAACAAATGATGGAGATGCAAGGTACTTGGCCTACATATTGATGGATGATACAAATGTTGAAGAGCTTGCGGTAAAGAAACTGAACCAGTAAACTAAGCACGACCATACAAATAAAGACTACAGACTTAAGATGACCAAACAATATATCTGCTCCTAAAAGTTAACAGTTTACATGGTAAGCCTAAAACGGATATGACCATATCTCATAAGAGGCTCCAAAAAAAAATTCTTTTACCTGATATGTCAAGCTCTTACCCCCTCCAGTTGGCATTAAAACAAAAACATCATAGCCACTCATCGTAGCATTAATGACCTCTCTTTGGTTGAGACGGAAAGAGTGATTTCCAAACACTTTCTTGTTACCATCCTGAAAGTGGTAGCAGTAGAACAACAATTACAAAATAACAATGAAAGATAATACAAATATGAAATATGAAAATGATCTAGACCAGCACCTCCAGCTTTTTGGTCCACGGAAAATTATCACTACTCCATTTTTTGTCCGTGGAACCTTCAATGTAGTTAACTTCAACAAACTTTGAAATGCATGGTTCCCTCTCAACAGGACAAGATGAGAAACCAAGCCTATCAACAGAAGAGAATGAAACTGATGATGAATTACATCTTTCATATCCTCCAGACTCGTTATGTGGATGAACCTGTGAATCAAATCTCATGGGATCAGTCCTGAATGCAGCTGCTTGAGGTGTTTCACATTGGAAAGGCCTGGGAGTTGCTGTTGATGCAGAAAAATGTGACTTTCGTCTTTCTTCATCCAATGAGTTGTTACAAAGATATTTCTCAAGCTGCTGAATCTGCTTATTAAGCTGTAACCTAACAACGGGAATTCACTGTTTTCTTTTCTCTCTTTGTAAAATATAACAAACAATAGTAAATGTAAAACAAACCAAAAATCCAAAAATAACATTCTGAGGCTTTTGTTGCATGCTACATGACTTGTGGTAAACCAGAACTTTTTCCGCCAGTTCTTTTCTTTCACTTATTTATTTTTATCCACAATTCCCTCTAAAAAGATCTACCTTGACTCTAAAAGAAATCAAATCAAGATGAAAGGGGGTGGTATGCAAACCTATATTGGCGAAGCTTATTTATTTGTTCTGGGCTGAGGTCATTAACATCATCAAGCAGTTCATTTGATATGATAATTAGGGTATCCTTCATTTCCTGCAAATGACTTCCAGCTTCTGGGCAAAGTCCTATCTGTATCAGATTCAGGAATTAGGCACATTAAGCTGCCCACATGATTAAATGGAGCCACAAAAAGCAGAATATGGATGATAAGCATACCTTAAACCCATGACTGCAATTAGAACACAATTCTGGTGGCAAACTAGTCTCCTCTTGTTTGTTATCTTTATCTATAAAGGGAGTAAAAGGTGGAAGCTTGGAAATTGATGGTTGAGGTGTACAACTTGATTGGTACTGTTCCACTATCTGGTCAACATCAATATTCTGAACCAAAGTAAATGAGTTCAGCGAAATCAACATTTGCATGAACAAAGACACCACAACATAAGCCTTCGGTAAAATAGAAACATAACACCATGTTCAAATTTTACACACAAGTAGTCCAAATGATATATAACCGGTAACATGGATTGACTAGAAGCAATTAAGTCACCATACAAAATAGCACTTAGTAGAACCGTAACAACCACATGCTAGTTAGTGAACTTCCATCTAGATCTTTACAGCAGTAGCCTTATTCAACACATATTTACAAAAACTTTTGCAGGGTCTAAAAGACTAAAACAGATATGAATTACCTCAAGTATGTCATCATCATCGTCGTCCAGGTCATTAACAAAAACTTCTGCAGAGTCTTTCCCTTGGCTGGTATGAACACTATTGTTGCTAAGTGATCCATCCAACACCCGAGCATCAGAACTGTTGACCATTGATGCTCTGACCTGACTTTGCCGTCCAAGATTTTTTCCTGCATCTGCAACATTAAAATTACTTGATGGAAGCGGATTGCCCGAACAAGTTGCTGCTTCACTGTTCCTGGTATTAGTTCCATTATTGTATTGATGCGCTTGCATATGTGCGCGACTCTTATCAATGTTGCATGAGCTTGGCAAAGCAGTTCTTCCAACATCAGGACGATACTCGGCACTAACATCCTTAACTAGAAGAGTTTTTCCAGGTTTTGGGTAGTTCCTACAAGAAATCTGTAGATTGGAAAGGACATGCCAAGCCTGCCAAAATTTTCCCATTCAGAAGCAAAAGCCAAATCAGAAAAACTTTGCCAGGAAAGAGCTGGTAGGACCACAGTTTGTTAAAAATATTGAAAAAACCAAATAACCAAGTTAAAAAGACAAATGAGATTGACTACCCCTCATCCAACATGTGTACCTTTTGAACTTGTGCACTCTGTAATCTTTCAGCATTCTGAATTGGACAAGCCATTGAGCTAAAAGCATAAAGAGAACCTTTATTAGAAAGAAAAAAAAAATATTCAAATAGACTCAAGATACATACCAGGTTAAATGCTTTGAGGTATTAGTATCGTTAGTTGTATAAAAATCCATGTCTACCATCAAGAACAAGTAGTATCCAACAGTCAGAAATGATTGATTCGAGGAAAACAAAAAATGGAATTCACAAAGGCATCCATTCTTAAAATGATATATTATATATATCTATCACAAACAGTGGCGGCTTTGGGCATGTGCAATAGGTGCCCTTGCACAGGGCCCCCAATCTTAAGGGGTTCCTAAATGATGATATCATATGTACATATGTACCCACTTGGTTTCCGTAAAAATAATTCAACTTAGGGAACTTTTTTAGGATTTGTATGTGAACAAGAGAATAATGGCCTCCATCTGTACTAGAGGAATCAGTTTTATGTTTCTTAGTTTGGTTCTGATGGCTTAGCTCTAAATTGCGTTTTACTTTCATGATTAGTGTTGATTTGAAATATAACTCATGAGTAATAATACTCTATTTAGATACCATATTAATACAACTATAGACACATAAATTAGCTTCACTATAGCGGGATTCTTTTATGCAGGGACCCATACCTCTAAAATCTCAGAACCGGCCCTGATCGCTAATGTAAGATGAAACTTAAAATTAGCTGAAACAAACAATAAATCATGTAACTAACACAAACACAAGAGCTATATTTTACCCAAGCAAAAGACCACAATCACCAAATACAAAAACTGATGCCAAGTTGTCACCAAATAACAAGTAATCATCAAGATAAAATGAAATAACAGTACAAACAAAACAAAAAAAAATGAAACAAACACGTATAACCGCGACATACCCGGAAACCATTGCCTCTTCGGCAAGAGGTTTTTGTGTTGGTAAGGAGAAAATAAAATTTGAACTCAGAACACTATGCGGGCACGAGAAATTATCAAATGCATTGACATGTTCCAACAAATTAGCTTTAACAGGCGTCTGGGCACAGAAATCATGACCCAGATTGGGACGACTGCACATACCCGAATTCCGGATAAATAAAAATGGAAGTAACGGGAATATAATGCGAAGTAAAAAGGCTATTTCTTTGTTCCTCTTACTCTTGCCTCATATGAGGTGCCCTATTCATTGCTCCAACACATTTGTGTATTCTGGATCAATGGAGCTTCTTCGCGCCAAAATCTGCTACGGATTGAATGAATCGACAACCGGCTTTCTGCGAAAAGAACAAAGGGGTTGAAGAATAAGGAAAATATAGCAAATTTGGGATTGCTGAAAGTGGGATGATAAGGGAAAAGTTTATACCTTGAAAATTGCAATAATATAAAGAAGCCCTGCTGAAGTGAAACCCTAGAAATCCTTCACATTTGAATGCGGAGTGAGGCACCTGGAAAATATACCAAATAATTTGTTTTTGTCAAAATAAGTCAGTATGGAATTGCTACAATTAGGTTAAAGTTAATGGATCATTATTACAATTTTTCTCATTTGATTTTTTATATTTGCTTGTTGATTTAGTCTCATTTTGACAAAAGTTCTGACAGAGTTGTTGAAAATGTTCATAGTTGCACGTTTTATTGAGTAAAGAAATCAATGGTTACGAATTTTTAGTTGAAAGATTATTATTCCAATTGTGTTAAAATTGAGATAAATATTACTACAATTTTCTTTTGAGATAAAATCATAGAAAATAAATAAGATTAAAAAATAAAAATTCAAATTTAAAAAGAATTAAGATAGCGATTGATGCGTAGACGGAACATAAAAGACTGGAGCAGAGGTTCGAAGGTACGTTCAGTACGTGCATGCTGAAATGAGTCAATTGTTCAGTTTCGAGTTTGATACTCAGCGCGGAATAGAAAGAAAAAAATTAAAAGGCCAACATAACCTTGCTTATTTTATGATATATTTGTGACATTGACACTTAATGAATATTAATATTTGTTGGTAATGAAGAAGTTCATTAGGTTCTTCTGGGTAATAATGTATTTCTGGGTAATTATTTCACACTCATCGCAGCAGCCATATTCCCTTAAGCTTCTGAGAAGGAACAATTAAGAAGCGATTAATTTTCTCAGCCAATAGTTGCATAAACATAAACACAGAAACGGATGTATACCTCTAAATTACACCCTTAACCCCATACAGTGCAAAGCTTGTGGTACGGAAAATCAATTTCAGTGAAAACCCATAAATTTCTAGGGTTTTCCACTTCTACCCAAAAAAACCATGGTCAATCGAATGAGGAAAATCACAACCAATTCAGAAAAACTGACAATTAAATCAAAGCGGGGAGATGTTGAGATGCTGCAACGAGAGAAGAGAGAGGCAGTGAACGAAGCAGAGAATGGAGCCTCGCCGCCGAGAAGACAACGAGGAGGAGAGGGGCTACGAGGAGAGAAGAAAGACACAAGATTAGGGTTTGTTTTTATGATTTGGTGTAGAATTATTAAAAAACAGAAGGGGTATTTTTGTGTTCCATGGGTGGAATAAGTCCTTTTTATGGGGGAGTCGGGTACAAAAATTAGACTAAAATTCATTTCAGGATAGGCGCGTCTCATATTTTTTATCACATCAAACGTGAGACGAACTTGTTCCGTTCCACTCCACGTACCAAACGCCACAAAACCACATCTCTAAACTCTTTCTCTCCCTCTTCCCGAATGTTTCTTCCCTCCCAGATCATTTATGTTAATAGTGAGGCCCTTTAAGTTTTCTTTAATAGAATTGTTTTTGTGAGAAATATCTTTCAAATTTTCATGTTTAAAATTGGGTGTTTCAAAAGTCTCGAAACATTGTTGTTTTTTGGCGTTCATTTTTTTCATCCATCATAATATCTATGTGGCTTAAAATTAATAGAAATTGGAGTCATCTCACAAAGAAGGTAGTAAACTCTAAAAATTATGATTCATAGATGTATGATCTTGCTGTTTATTTTTAACGATATGTTTGTTGTTTGAGATTGACGCATATTACTTTGTTTGTTGTAATTATCCTTCTGAGTGTGAACACATATTTACTTTCATATGACATGTGATACTAATTTAATTCTTTTTTATTCATTTTAATCTGGACAGGATGCAAAAGAAGAAATCAGTAATCAATTGAAAAGGATGGGTGTACAACCAGAAGAAGGGATTTTGATGAAAGACAATGTTTTGTTGCCTGCTTGGAATCGGGTTGAAGTTCCCCCATTTTACAACAGGATGTGTTATTCACACTTTTTTTTACTTCTCACATATTTTCTTAATTTTAAACCGTCAGATCAAATAAATTAAAAAATATCAAAAGATAGAAATTAATAAGGAGTATGTAAGAACTAAAAAAATGGTGTATAGATATATACCCCTTTTACAAACCATTGACATCTCCAGAACATGATCAAATTTTCTATCTCTAAGATGAGTGTGGAGATGTCAATGGTTTGTAAATTTAATTTTTCTTAACTTTGTTTTTATAAATTTAATATGTGTCAAACAATGATTAGAAACAAAGACCACACCCATTTTGGCATAGAAGATTTGACCTCCCCATAGACTCGGTGATAAGACTGGCAGGCAAGTGAGAGATTTTTCAGTGCGATTGGAACACGAATGATACACCATATGTCACTATAAAAGTAAAATGAAACTTATATTAAAAGATTAACAACTTAAAAAATTAAAAAATTTATTCACTTATATAATGATATGCAGTATACCACTCGTATTCCAAACACAAACAAAAATTTCTCTTATTTTCATATTCCAATTGCAATCTATTAATTAACCAAGTCAATGTAATTGCTACTTGCATGCATGATTAACGTGTGGGATCCACTGAGACTCACCCACACCACTAGGGCTGGAAAAAAATCCCAAAAATCCCAAACCAAACCGAAAATTTCCCGAAACCAAACCGAAAAAATCCCAAACCGAAATTCCCGAAAATTTCGGTACTCAATACCGAACCGATCCCGAAATTTCGGTACGGGAATCGGTCTCAAGTTTTTGGGATTTCGGTAATCCCAAACCGAACCGAAATATATAAATATATATTATTTAATTTTTAAATATATATTTAGAATTTTAATAACTGTTGGATTCTGTTGAGATTTAATCTCAACCATTGAATATAGGTCAAAGTTATCAAACCCAATCTCTGACTCTCTCTCTCGGTCTCTCGACGCTCACCTCAAGTCCTCACCTCAGACTCAAACCTCACCACTCTCCTCGCCGATTTGCAATTTGTCTCTCCTCCTCCCACATCCGTTGCCTGCATCCCGAATCTACCCACACCACCAGTCCTCATTCCTCTCAATCTTCACTCCTCACCTGAATCGCGCCTTCACCTGAATCTACCCACCCGAATCCGGCTCTTGAATCGAGCTCTCGACCTCAGTCCGCACTTCTCCTCACTGCAAAAGGTAAGAAATTCATGCAATACACTCAACCAAAGTTCATACAAATTGTTCGATTCCAAATTCGATTAGGGATTTCGAATTTGGGTTTCTGAATTAAGAATTTCTGAAATTAGGGTTTCTGAATTAGGGCTTTTGGAATTAGGGATTTTGAATCGACGGAGAGGTTATAGAGGGAATGAGAGGTTAAATGGGGGAGGGAGCCTGACTTAAATATTTTCTATAATACCTTCTGCAATCAGAGCTTTTTTACTTTTGTTTCTTTGTTCCTTGTAATCCGATTATGGTTATGTATATATTCTTATAGGCTATGCGAATGCATCTCCAATATGAATTGTGTATGATTTATCCTTCCTGGTGTGAAATCATGATTTCTTTTTCTATTTAGAACAAGAAAAGAAACCTTGATTTGAACAGTTCGTTATGAAATCTAATTTGGTAATTAATTTAATTTAGTGTTTTGAAATCTAATTTCTGTCTTCCTTTTGAAATTTAATTTAGGGTTTGGAATTAACTTTGTTTGCAGAGTTCACTTCTTCCTCGGCCTTCCACAACCCACCTCAGGCATCCTCAGGCATATTTGGTTATGTTGAGATTGTGTGTTTTGCATATTTGGTTGTTTCGTTTGATTTTATTCTTTAACATCTGGTAGTTTATAGAAATTGTTCAATAAATGGTACTTTATTAATTATTGACATCTAAAGTTGTGCTTCAACGACAATTATAGAGACTAGGAGTGTTTCGAGGTTGTTTCCATTGAGGAGCTGGGTTGTTTATAGAATAGGATTTGATTTTAGTCTTCTTCGTGGGCATCTATCTACTGCATCAAGTCTAGAGAGTTATCTTTTTCTGTTATTTGTTCTGTTTAAAAAGCAGGTGTAAGGTATTTTAATAAGTTTCTGTTTTCTATACACACACATATAAGAAACAATGTATATCCAGTTGGTTCTTGAGACTTTCATCCTACTCGTACTCAGCGCCACATGGAAATTTCTTGCAGGAAAGATTGTCAGATTGGCACATTGCTTTTGAATAGGCAGATTGTGCAGATTAGTAGAAACAAATTGGCAAATTGGGCCTGCCAATATGTCAAATTTTCAATATAAAAGGTTGAATTTTAGCCCAAAAACATAATATGTCAAATTTTTGCCCAAAAGCCCAAAACCATTTCGGGATTCCCGATTTGTCCCGAAATCCCGAAACTATTTCGGGATTCCCGAAATTTTGGTTTGGGATCGGTATTGAAATTGGGATTCCCGAAAATTTCGGTTTGGGAATCGGGACAAGGGTTTCGGTATGGGATCCCATACCGAACCACCCCTAATAAGGATCAAGACTATGATATGTAAAAAAAAAAAAAAAAGATTATGATTAACGTGTGGGGTCCACTCAGATATTGACCAAAAGTGTATCAAGTCGTCTCTTGTTCTTCCTCACCTCCTCACCTCCTCACCTCAACACTTTCTTTGGAGGACCCAAAAAAAAAAAAAAAAAAAAGGAGGGGGAGAAAATGGCAAGAGCTTTGATTGGAGAGGCTTTTCTCTCCTCTTCCAGCCAGTGGCTGTGCAACAAGATTGTTCTGACGAGTTCATGGACTTGTTCCGGCGGAAAAAAAAACTTACCATTCACTCAGCTAAAACTGAAAGTGTCATAACTTCTCAATTCAATTGAGATTTAAAATCAATAGAATTGGTCCCTAAGTTGAGTTTATCCACTATCAACCATTTTGACTATTCTGTGAAAAAATCTCCGTTATTTAAGGATAAAATAACAAAAGTACTCTTAATTTTGTCAAATCATTTTGGGCCACATTTTATTAAATTAATGGTTTTTTTTTGTCATTTTGGTCCTTATGTAACATAGATGTTTCACAGAATTATCAAAATAATTGATGGTAGACAAATTTAGGGATTGTTTCTATTAATTTCAAATCTCATGAACCAAAGTGATGAATTATGTAAATCTTAGGGACTATTTTTCTAAAATGCCAAAAAATTCTTTTTGTTAGAAGTATCTTTTAGATCTTCATGTTTAAAACTTTGGTGTTTCATAAGTCTCGGAACATTGCTATTTTTTGGCATTCCATTTTTTTCATTCATCAGAATATCTATATTGTTCAAAATTTATAGAAACTGTATTCTTTCCTTTGCTCTTCATGCTCTTCAGTTTAACTCTGTAGGAAACGGTTGTTCTCAGAGGTTTCCCCTTTAATATATTTTCTTGCTTCAAAAAAAAAAAAAAAAAAAAGAAACTGGAGTCATCATCTCACGAGGAAGGCAATGAACTTTGAAAAATATGATATGTAGATGCATTATCTTGTTGTTTGTTTTCAACAATATATTTGTTGTTTGATGTTGAAACATGGTACTGATAACATATTTTTTGTAATTATTGTTTTGAGCATGTCTTCGTATGCACGATACTAATTTAATTCACCTTTATTCATTTTAATCTCGACAGACGGCCAAAGAAGAAATTGGTAACCAATCGAAAAATGGGTGGACAACCAGAAGAAGGGATTACAGGGTGCCCCTGGAGGAAAATTTTTTATGAAAGGCATTGTATTGTTGCCTGCTTGGACTCGAGTTGAAGTTCCCGTATTATACAACCCAATTATGTTAAGACCCTTTTCCCATTTAGACCCATTTCCTTAGTTTATTCCTTTATCTAGTAGTGGATCAGTAGAAGGATAGTGACTCAACATTTGTACCTAACACTTTTGTCTGTAGCGACGGATGTGGGCATATTATCCCTGTTGCAACTCCCATTTGGGATATGAATGAAAAACTGTTTTTATAATTCTTCTGTCATTTTTCCTTTCTCTACATTTCTATCTCTTAGAGCTGCTGGAACCTACCATTTGGTATCAAGAGCCCAGGTGTGCATCCATGGGCAAAAGTAAGGCATCCGTCATGATGGCGGATGTACCGGAGGACGAACTGGACCATGAGTTTCAGCAACATCAGATACTCACCCAGCTTCACGAATTTCAGGACTCCATCTCGATGTTGAATGTTCGCTACGACGACCTGCAGCATTCCATGGCCAATCTCTCGCTCCACCAAGTTCACCAGGATCAACTGCAGCAAACGATTTTAGCAGGGCCGGTCCAGAGATTTTTGAGGCCCGGGGCAACGTAAAAAAAAGTGCCCTAACTTCATGTAAGAAAATTATTTATTTTCACACATAAGATATCGAAAAAATTATACTTAGAAAAACACTTCAAACTCAATAATTTAGAAACACATAAAGACTAATTTATTTTGTATTGAGAGAGGGAAACAAAAAACTTCAGGCTTACAAGTAGATAGATGATGATTTTTGTTTTCCATCTGAACTTTGAATGTGTTTTTGAATAAATCGTGAGATGTTTTTTTCTTATTTACTAACCTTGTCAATATGGGACTAAAAAATAATGATGTTTTCGAGTCTTTAATTGATATGTATTATTACTGAATGGACACTAAATTAAACATTTTGATGACATGTCATATAATTTGCAAATTTGGTCTACGTATTATTCTTTGTTGAAGATTATACTTGAATTAAAACGAATATTTAAAAATAACAACCCACATAGCTACTATATAGTAACTAAAAATAAATTACCAACCAAACAAAAATTTGTAAAAATTGAAAAGAATAAACATGCACATAGCATTTCGAACTTAGGACCTCCTGTTAATTTTAAACAACAAAAATCATTGTTTCTAATTAAACTTCTTGATTGTTTAACCAAATTTTCTAAATTTATACTCTTATAAAAAGAAATTTGTAAAAAAAGGAAAGTAAATAAGCACACATGGTGTTTTGAACTCAAGACCTCCTTATTATTTTCAAATGACAAACCACCACTTCTAGTTAAATTTCTGTGTCTTTGAATCAAATTTTATAAATTTATACTCTTATAAAAACATATATAAATATACCACCCTAATAATTTTGGTGCCCCTAATTTTTTTGGGCCCTGGACGGTCGCCCCGCCTGCACTGGGCCTGGGCCGGCCCTGGATTTTAGACGAAGTTCGTGCCCTAAAAAACCCTTCCCCACCCAACCCCTAAATCCCAATTGGCTCAATTCCCATTTCGCTGGACCCATACCCTTCTCTGCCATCTATACACCCATACCACCACCATCATGGTATCTCTCTCCATCCCAACCCTTCACAACAACCCAACCTCCGGGATCCCACCTAACAGCCAGCCCCTCATCACTTTCATTCACCCCACCGCTATCCACCACCACCCAAGCTCTGAACCGACCCTCCACCTCCCGCTACCTTCCCCCATCCACGACTGAGCCCAACCCCTATTTCTTCCCCACCGACCCGTCTTACATCCACACCTCCCAACCCATTTCCCCCGACCTTTCCTAGGCACAAAAACCTCAAAATCGAACTTTCCTCGTTTCTTTGGCGACGATCCTTATGGATGGATTGCGACGGTTGAAGAGTTTTTAGACTATCACGAGATAGCCAAGCACCGCCACGTCACAGTGGCAGGCCTTCATCTTGGAGGAGAGGCGGCCCACTGGCTCCGTTGGTTCAAAATACGGTTTCCCCTCTCCTCTTGGGCCATCTTCATGACCCTACTGCTGCAACGATTTGGTCCAGTCGACTATTTGAACCTTAATATGGCCCTGTCGCATATCACGCAAACCACCACAGTGGAGGCGTATATTGGCCAGTTCATTCGCCTCTCATGCCGCACTCCGAACTGGACCGACGCCCAACTACTGGGAGCGTTTTTAGGCTGCCTTAAAGAAGAGCTGCAAGATGATGTCGTGGCCTAGAGACCGTCTTCTCTAGCACATGTCATTGAACTAGCTCGCATCTACGAGCACAAACAGGGTCGCCGGCTAGTGGTTAGTCTCGGGACCTTCCGTTCCTCCCCCTACATTTCTAAACCACCATTTTCTCCTCACCCACCCCACCTAACCAACCCACTACATCTCGACCCCCTATTACCCCAACCAACCCACCAAAGCTGATCCTACGGCTCACCCAGGTAGAGATGCGCACCCGTCGAGAGCAGGGACTCTGTTTCAACTGTGATGACCAGTATTGACCCGGCTACTGGTGTCGTCAATCCCACATACTATTGTTAATGGCTGATGAGGACGGTTCGGACCCTGTTCCCGAGACAAAGGCCCCCGCGCCACCGCTCCCTACAGTGGTGGAACATCCAGAGCATCCCATCGCCATCAACGCGATCTCAGCCACTAAGCGTGCTCGGGTCATGCGATGCGCTTGGAAAAATTCATTTTCCAAACACCAATCCAAGTATTCATCGACTCCGGTGCTGATCAAAATTTTCTCAACCAACAAGTGGCGACTTGTTTGGGCTTGCACGTTGACCCGTCTCGAACCGAGGCAGTAATGGTAGCCACAAGTCGTTGCTTTCGTGCTAAAGGGGTGGCTCATCAAGTTTCAGTGCGCCTTCAAGGCTATACATTTACCAATTACTTTCACCTTCTTGCGATGACGGGCTATGACATGTCTTAGGAGTGGATTGGTTGGAAACACTGGGTTTCATCGGATGGAATTTTTTGCTCAAAATTATGGAATTCTCTATGCATGGGACCAATTACAGATTGGTAGGGTCCTCTAATTCCCCTGTTCTGCGCTCTCTCGTGTCCACGGGTATTGAGGTTATTCCTGGCAAGCCTCTCCGTGCTGTCTCCCAGTTGTCAAGCCTTACTCACCCATCTCCCCAACCTACTCCACCACCGGCACCAATTCAATCCCTCCTCACTAAATATCACAGTCTTTTCCAGCCACTAACATCCTTGCCCCCCATTGCGAGATCGATCATCGAATTCCCTTACTTCCAGGCACGGGGCCAATCAATGTTCGACCATATTGATACGAGCATGCCCAAAACAGAATTGGAGCACCAAGTTGACGAGATGTTAGCCGCTGGCATTATCCGCCCCAGCTTGAGTCCTTTCTCGTCCCTGTCCTTATCTAGTAATGGATCAGTAGAAGGATAGTGACTCAGCATTTGTACCTAACACTCTTGTCTGTAGTGACGGATGTGGGCATATTATCCCTGTTACGACTCTCATTTGGGATATGAATGAAAAACTGTTTTTATAATTCCTCTGTCATTTTTCCTTTCTCTACATTTCTATCTCTTGGAGCTGTTGGAACCTACCAAATTATAAGACCTGGCAAGGGATGAAACAAAAAAAAAAAAAGAGATCCCTTCCATTTATGAGTTTAACAACTTGTAATATAACTCCAATATATTGATTAACCAGGTCATGGATGATGACATGATAACATAATCAACAAAAGATAGCAATTTTAATCTTAATTTAATTAGGTGATCAATTTAAAGATCCTGTGATGTAAAATTCCAACGTAATCAACATAAGATTCCAATCTTAGCCTTAATTAATTAGGTGATGAAGCCCAAGAGCAAAATCCCAAAACGACTTCTAATATCAAATTATCAACAAACAAAAGGGCTGTTATGGTTAATTACTAAAAAATTGTCGGCCAACCGACACTCTCACACCAGCTAAACCAACTACCAGCAAATTGTCAGTCAAATAAGCCTCTATGATTAACGTGTGGGGGCCAACCCACACTCTCACACCAGCCAAGCCAACTACCAGGAAATTGTCAGTCAAGTAAGCCTCTATGATTAACATGTGGGGTCCACTGAATAATTGACCAAAATACATCAAGTCGTCTCTTTCCGAAACGAAATTAAGCTTATACAATAAAATTACAGGTAATAAGACTCTTCTTCTTCCACACCTCAACACTTCTTTGAAGAGAAAAATAAAAAACAGAGAGAAAGAGAGAGAGAAATGGCAGGAGCTTTGATTGGAGAGGCTTTTCTATCCGCTTCCATTCAGACGTTGTGCGACAAGATTGCTTCTGGCGACTTCTTGGACTTCTCCCGGGGAAAAAAGCTTGACCATTCACTCTTGGAGAGACTGAAGCTGACTTTTCTGGCCCTCGATGCAGTGCTCGATGATGCAGAGGAGAAGCAAATTGAGAAACCTCGTGTGAAAAAGTGGCTTGACGAGCTCAAACATGCCGTCTTCGATGCCGAGGACCTGCTGGCTGAGATCGATGCTGAAGCTTTGCAAAGCAGGGTGGAAGCAGAGGAATATCAAACCAAAACCACGTCCCAGGTGTGGAACTTCTTCTCTACTTCTCTTAATCCTTTTTATCAAGGCATGAATGGTAGGATACAAGAGTTGTTTCAAAAGGTGGAACACCTTGCGAAACAAATAGATCTCCTTGGTCTTAAAGGAGGCGTTAAGGAGAAGGTTTCTCAAAAAACTCCCACAACGTCCTTTGTTGGGCATGACTTTAGTGCTTGTGGTAGGGAAGGAGATAAAAAGAAGTTGAAGAGGATGTTGCTATCGGATGATGCAAGTAGCAGCCACATATCAGTAATCCCCATAGTGGGAATGGGCGGGGTCGGTAAGACAACCCTTGCTCAGCTCCTTTACAATGATAAAAATATAAAAGAGCATTTTGATGTTACAGCTTGGGCCTGTGTTTCCGAAGATTTTGATGCTATGAGGGTAACTAAAACCCTTATTGAATCAATTATCTCAAAACCTTGCATTTTTCAAGATAGCTTGCTTCAAGTTGAACTTAGGGAACAAGTGAGGGAGAAAAAGTTCCTATTTGTGTTGGATGACCTTTGGAATGACGACTATAGTGCTTGGGATCTTGTACGGGCTCCTTTTACTTATGGGGCGAGGGGAAGTAAGGTCATAGTGACAACAAGGAACAAAAGTGTCGCATCCATTGTGCATACCGGTCCTATTCACTATTTGGAACAATTGTCGCATGAAGATTGTTGGTTGTTACTCAGAAAACATGCATTTAGAAATGAAAATCCTAGTGCGCATCCAGACTTGGAAGAAATTGGTAAGCAAATTGCACGCAAGTGCAACGGTCTTCCTTTAGCTGCAAAAGCACTTGGGGGTCTCTTAGGTTGTAATGTAGGTTACAAGGAGTGGTGTCACATATTGAACAACAATCTTTGGGAGACACTGCATGATAAAAGTGTTCTTCCATCTTTAAGATTGAGTTACCATTATCTCCCTACTTATTTAAAACAATGCTTTGCTTATCTCTCAATTTTCCCAAAGGACTATGAATTAGAAAAGGAATATATAATTCTACTTTGGATGGCAGTGGGTTTAATTCCACAAGATGAGAGTGGTAAAGGATTGGAAGAGCTTGGTGAGAGATACTTGGATGAACTATTGTCACGATCACTACTTCAAAGATCATGGAAATCAAGTTTCACAATGCATGATCTCATTAACGACTTGGCTGTGTCTGTGTCTGGAGAATTTTGTTGTAGGTTGGATGGAGAGCCACATGTTGAAGTTCCTAAAAAAGTTCGGCATTTGTCATATATGAGAGGAAGATTTGATACTGCTGCAAGATTTAAGTCATTGGATGAAATTAAGTGTTTGCGCACCTTCTTTCCTATGTCTTTAAGACCATACTATGAGTGGGATAAGAGCCTTTATGTAAGCATAAAGGTTCTAGATGATTTATTACCAGCCCTAAAATGTTTACGGGTGTTGTCACTGTCAAGATATAAAAATATCACGCAATTACCTGATAACATTGGTAAACACTTAAACTTGCGCTACATTGATCTCTCTCACACTGCAGTTAAAAAGTTACCAGATACGATGTGTACTCTCTACAATTTGCAAACTCTATTGTTGGTCGGTTGTTCCTCTCTTGTTGAATTGCCTGCAGACATGAGGAAATTGATTAATTTGCGTCATCTTGATATTAGTGGAACTTGTATAAAAGAGATGCCGGTGCAAATGGGTAGACTAAAAAGTTTGAGAACATTGACTGCTTTTGTGTTGGGGGAATCTACTAGGTCGGGTGGCATTGGTGAATTGGGGCAATTGTCGAACCTTCGAGGAAACCTCTCTATCTTGAATCTACAAAATGTCGTCAATCCTATAGATGCCTTGGGGGCCAATTTGAAGGATAAGAAAGATCTCAACGAAGTAGAGTTGGCATGGGGTCGTGAGGAAGCAAATGATTCCATAAAAGAGAGACACGTACTTGAAAGCCTACAACCTTCTGCAAATCTGGTGAAGCTGACCATCAAATTTTATGGTGGAACCAGCTTTCCGGATTGGTTGGGTGACTCTTCCTTCGCCAACATACAAGTCATGCGTATTAGTGATTGTGGTACTTGCTTCTCATTGCCACCGGTTGGGCGGCTTCCCGCTCTCAAGGAGCTCTATATAGAAAGGATGAAATTAGTCGTGAGTATTGGTGTCGAGTTCTACGGGGGTAATGGAGCTTCTCTAAGTCAACCATTTCAATCTCTCAAGAAGCTAGAGTTCAAAGAGATGCCGGAGTGGGAGGAATGGCTGTCGAGTCCAGGTAGAGGTCAATCTCCTGACTTTCCTCGTCTTGAGGTGCTCATTTTAGGGAAGTGTCCGAAGCTGAAGGGAAACTTGCCCGATCATCTTCCTTCATTGAGAAAGCTTCGGGTGTCAGACTGCGGGGTTCTACATGAAAGGGCTACCAGAACAAGATGGATACCTTGGTCTCTCATCGTCAACACGGAGTCCTTGCGACAATCTCTTAAACAACTGAAGATCGTTAGATGCCCTGGTCTCTCTTCGTTACTAGAGACGGAGTCGCTGTGCTCGCTTTGGAATCTTGAGATTCAATTTTTTAGTCGCCCAGATTGCTTGCAGCCGCACTTCAGCAGCTGTCTTGGAAGTTTGAGGCTCGTTAACTGCGCGTCACTCTTGTCGTTCCCGAGAAATGGTCTACCCACTTCGTTGACATATCTTGAAATAAAAAAATGCAGGAGATTAGAATTCCTATCTCATGAGATGATGGCCAAATTGACATCCCTTCGACATTTGGATTTGGTCTACAGCTGTGATTCACTGAGGTCCTTCCCGCTGGGCGTTTTCCCCAAACTTTCATATCTTAGTATCTGGGGCAGTAAAAGTCTAGAATCCCTTGCCATTGGAGAAGGAGCTGATGACGAAAATCTCACTCATCTCGACGATCTCTGGACCTCTTGCTGTCCAAATCTGGTCTCTTTTCCCCACGGGGGATTGCCCACTCCCAAACTGGCTCGATTTGTAGTCCAGAGATGCGAGAATTTGAAGTTATTGCCCGGCCGAATACACACCCTCACCGCCCTTCGAGACCTGAGTTTACACGAACTTCCAAATGTTGAGTCATTTGCAGAAGGGGGTTTGCCTCCCAACCTACAATCATTTCGAATCAGTCGTTGTGAGAAACTGAGGCCTTCAGTGGAGTACTGGGGTTTGCAACGAATTGTCTCCCTTCGAACATTTGATAGCTCAGGAAGCGAGGATGTGTTGGAGACGGTGCTCAAGGAACAGCTGCTCCCTACCACTCTTCACACTCTCGCAATCGGTGAAATGAAAAGCCTGAAATCTTTGGAGGGAAAGGGACTTCAACACCTCACTTCTCTTCAAGAGCTCAAAATTGGGTGGTGGGATAGTCTCGAATTCCTGCCAAAAGAGGGTTTGCCGGCATCGCTCTCTTTTCTGAGCATCGAAAAGTGTTCTTCCCTGAAGAAGAGGTGTCAGAAGAAGACGGGACAAGAGTGGAGCAAGATAGCTCACATTCCTTTCATCAAGATCGATGATCAAGTCATCATTTGAGATCTCAAGTCAAAGTCTGGTACGTGCATAACACTATGTTCAGATTCTGTAAAACTTTCTCTTCAATTGTTTACTGTCATCTATACTTTTACTTAGTTTAATTAATTAGTTAATCAGTCAGTTTTTAATTTTTTAATTCAACTACGGTAATCTAACAAAAACATGGTCCTTTAAATTTCAGGACAATATCATCCAAGGGCAACATGTGTTTGCTTACATAAATTACTAGTTGTCGAATCATGCCATGGCTATCTGTCAAGAATATGAGGTAACCCTGGATGATGTTTTTTTCCTTTCTCATGCTGATATGATTTGAGTGTGGTAGAATGCACATTCATCTTAAGATAAGGAAAAGATCCAGATTGTCAAACTTGAACGCGTAACAAACTGGAATTTAATTTGAAGAAGCTGTGCTAATTAGGTTCCACTGAGATATATGCTTGTTTTCTTAGATCACTCATTAATTTATAGTATCTTCAACTTTGAATTTAAGGTATCTTTCTGAGACAAGGTATGAAAAAGGAATGCGCTTGAGTTGACATCTGCATTCAATATCGATGAGAAGAAACAAGCAATTTTTCAATTTGATGACGAATGGAAGTGGGCGAAACCACGTGAAGGTAAAACTCCACACAAGCTTTTCTTTGCCTCTAATTCTTGTGAAGGACTTTGATATATATATATATATATATTTTTTTTTTCCATCACAAGTAAAATTTGAATTTGTTTACTAGAGTTGTTTACTCAATATTTTAGGAATAAGAAATTCAGGAAAACTGGTTCCTAAATTTTCTTATTATTTTGCATCTTGGTACACCTCAAGTGATTACTACTCTGCTCCCACTAAAACTTTCACATTGCTATCTTTCCATGTCAAATCATGTCTAAATTTTGTTCCCACTTTCAGAGATTGATTGCGATGATAAAGTGGGGAAAGTAAGGACAAATGTGAAGGCATGATTCCTAAGGCTTTTGTAAATATGTTACATCTATCTGTAGAATTTTTCTTTAATCATTTAGGCTTATATATTAGTCAAATCTTAACAGTGAAATTCAACTATGCTTTCAGGGCAAGATTATGTCACTAACGTGTTTGTCGGCTTCTCTGATGTAGATAGCAAACTGTTGAACTGTAAATATTGAATTATCAAAGGCCAACGATTTTAACATCCATCAATTAGTTGTCCATGAATGGTTCTCCTGCAGTGTGGCATGAATATGATTCTCCTTCAATTGGATAGGTAACCCTTCTAATGATGTTTTACTCATATACTCTTCTTTTTTTCAATAAAAGCAGCATGCCTTTTCATATTCTCTTCATGCTGCTGCCATGTTCGAATGGGTGCAGATATGTTTTTGCACAAACACAGCTGATGGAGTGAGAATGGGTGACGATGACCACAAAACAAAAATGAGAGCCAGGTTTCTTTGGAGCACTGCCCTCATGCTTGAGCTTGTTGGAAGTCAGTACATCATGTTACTTGAGCAGGAAGAGCTGATGGAAATTTGTTATGGCAGCAGAGATGGTTCTGCTGCTATGAGCAATAAGGATGTCAATGCTGCTATGAGCAATAAGGATGTCAATGGCAAGGTAGTGAGAAATCATCATAAAGTCAAGGAGTGGGCCAGGAATATTGAGACTTAAGTGGTTGAATTTGGCAGCAGAGATGGTGGTGGTGTTGATTATAGTGATTTCTTTTTGAATGCATATTGATATTGTTGTTGGTTGGTTTTAGTTCTGTTTAAGAGGGCTTATGGTCTCGAGTGTTGGCGGGCAATCTGTGTTGATTCACCTAGCAAACAAGGGAAGGAGACCACCCTTGATCAGAGTGAATCTGTGAATTAGTTCGATCCAGGAAGGCAGGACTAGTTGATGGAAACTTGTAATTCGGCAGAGATGGTGCTGCTGCTGTGAATGAGAATGATGCCAAGGGCAAGGCTGCAAGAGGGTGTCACAGGGTCAAGGAACACCGCGTTGAGACCGGAAAGGTTGATCTTGAGCTTCCCCTACATCAGGGCACCATTAGCTGCCGAGGATGTGGGAAATATTTTGAAATTCTGTGAAACTTTTAGAGAGGTAATTCTTACTTTAGTTGTATCATATATTTGATTCAAATGTTGCTCTAAACTTGTTTTAATTGATTTTGTGCACCTTTTCTTAGGTACTATCTCATTTTTTTCTTCTTCTTTTTACTCTAGTTTTTTAAAATTGAAACGTCCCAAGCTGACTCTGTTCTTCGAGAACTATCGCGTGGAAGATGTGGACGAAGTGAACAGTACTCCATTGTTCGATTTCATAGCTATAAAGTACTTTAGTAAGCACTCTACCTCGTATATTATAGTTATGCATAAAGTACTTTAGTAAGCTTTGATGGTGAAAATAGTTCATGTGGTTTACGCCAACTTTATTTTCTCTAAGGTCTCTTGAGCAAGCAAGCACCAACCGATCATGGTTCCAAGATTTGGAGAACCTAATCTCTGCATCCAGGGTCGCTAAGGTTGAAGGAGCTGCCCGCAGAGTGTTTTAGTGGAGGCGGGGATGGATATGATGCCTTAAGCTTTTAAATTTCCTCTGCGATGAGGCTCTTAACACAAAGTAAGTAGAAGATACATATTATGCAAATTATAATTTTGTAATTGTCCTGTTTTCTGCATTTCAAGTTACAAGATCTTTTCGGTCTTTCCTCCAGGACACCGAGGGGATGGATTGGGGAGCACAATGAAAGATTGGCCAATGTAAAAGGGACGTGATAGCAAAAATTTCATATTGGAGTCTGGGGATCGATAATATGAAGATATTGCCCAAACATATGCACGCCTGCACCACCCTTAAAAAATTGAGGACCTGGGATCTTCCAAAATTTGTGTCATTTGGTGAAAGGGGTTTGCCTCCCAACCTACAAACATTTCATAACAGAGATTGTGAGTAACTGAGGCCTTCAGTGGAGAACTGGGGTTTGCAACGACTTGTCTCCCTTCAAAGATTTCAGATCAGCAGCGAGGATGTGTTGAAGAAGTTGCTCAAGGAACAGCTGCTTCTTACCGCTCTTCACACTCTTGCAATCTCTTATCTATCAAGTCTGAAATCTTTGGACATAAATGGACTTCAACATCTCTCTTCTCTTCAAAAGCTATATATTGGAAGGTGTGATAGTCTCGACTTCCTGCCAAAACAGGGTTTTCCGGCATCTATTTCTTTCCCGAACATCACCAGATGCCCCTCTCTGAAGAAGAGGTATGAGAACAAGAAGGGAAAAGAATGGAGAAAGATAGCTCATATTCCTTGCATAAAGATAGATGACAAAGTCATCATGATATGATCTCTCTCTCTCTCTCTCTCTCTCTTTCTCTCTCTCTCTCTCACACCAAAACTTTTGCTTCTCATTTCACTCTCAACTCTCTAATGTCAGGTACTTTATCTTTTATTTGTTATATTGATTGTCTCAACTTTTCTACATAAAATCTACATATAGATTTTTCTTCCTTTTTTATAGTTAACCATTTTTAGTTGTTTAGCCAATCTAAGATTTAAAGAGAGAGTGGACGAACCCGCTGAATTCCTTTCAAAGTTTCAGAGTTCAATTACTAAAATAAGAGGAACAGGGCAGAGGAGTAAAATTTGTCACATGTATCTGCAGAAATTTCTATTGAATTGTTTAGGCCCAGCATACTGCCTTGCTTTCTTGTTCTGTTTTCTTTTTCCTTTAAAGAAAAATGTTTCTTGAAATTTTTAGGAGAATGTGATGGGAGTGACTTATTTATGTGCGTTCTGTAGAAATGGAAAGACATGATTATCTGAGGAAACCAAAATTACGACAAGTTGTAGTCCTTGAATGCCACTCAGTGGCTCTGCCTCTGCCCATCCGGCATGAACATGATTCTCCTGCATCGGAAAAGGTAACCCCACCTGAGTATGATGGTTTTCACATGCTGGTGTGGTTTGAACATGGTGCATGATTTCCTCATCTTTCAATTAAACTTTTATCTTCAGGTGGACACAGCACGGATGTGGTGAAGAGTGTGTGGGTTCGTTGCGTGTTGCCTCATGGCTGTGCTTTCTGGTAATGTATAGAGATGGCTTGAATACCTGTACATTACGTTTACTAGACTAGGTGGCCTTCTGTTGTAGCAACAGATTTCATTCCATAGCCAAGATTCAGATTCTGTAAAAGTCTCTTCAATTGTTTACTGTCATCTATACTGTGAGTTTCTAATTGTTTAATTCAACTACGCTACCCTTTAAAAAATATGCTTCTTTATATTTCAGAACAACATCATCCAAAAGCAACACGTGTTTGTTTAAATGAATGACTAGTCGTTGAATCCTGTTGTGGCTATCGCATGGGTTTATGCCCTCGAGTTTTGATAGGTAACCGGTGTTGGTTCACCAAGAAAACGAGGGAAGGAGAAGTCTCTTGGTGGAAACAAAGATATGAACTTGGATGCATCTCTGAATCTGATGAGCCGGAAACTATGAAAACAAAGCAGGAAGAGTTGATGGAAATTTGTAATGGCGGCAGATATGGTGCTGCTGCTGTGAGCAATAAGGATGTCAATGCCAAGGCGTTCAGAAAACATCATAAAGTAAAGGAATGGCCCGGGACTATTGAGACTCAAGAGGTTGATTTTGGCAGCAGAGATGGTGCTATTGATTATAGTTTTTTCTTTGAGAATGCATATTGATATTGTTTTTGGTTGGTTTTAATTCTGTTTAGGAGGGCTTATGGTCTCAAGTTTTGGTAGGCAATGTGTGTTGATTCACCTAGCAAACGAGGGAAGGAGAACGCCCTTGATCAGAGCAATGATGTGAAGTACTGGGATGCGGCAAAGCAGGACGGGTTGATGGAAACTTGTAATGCAGCAGAGATGGTGCTGCTGCTGTGAATAAGAATAATGCCAAGGGCAAGAGCAAGGGCAAGACTGCAGGAGGGTGTCGCAGGGTCAAGGAACGCCGCATTGAGAGCAGAGAGGTTGATCTTGAGCTTCCCCTACGTCAGGCCACCATTAGCTGCTGAGGATATGGGAAATGCTCTTCAATTTTTGAAGTTCAGTGAAACTTTTAGAGGTAATTCCTACTTTTGTTCTATTATATATTTGATTAAAAAGGTTGCTCAAAACTTGCTTTAATTGATTTTGTGCACCCTTTTTTTGGGTGCTAAAACATTCCTGAACTTCCAATTCACTCGAAATCTCATTTTTTATTTTCTTGTTTCTTTTTACTCTAGTTTTTTTTAAATTGAAAACTCCCAAGCGGAATCTGTCTTCCGACAACGCCTGGACAGTTTGTGATGGGAGTGACTTATTTCTGTGCATTCTGTGGAAATGTAAAGACATGGCTATCTGAGGCAACCAAAATTACGACAAGTGGTAGTCCTTGAATTCCGCTCTGTGGCTCTGCCTATCCGGCTTGAATATGATTGTCCTGCATCGAAAAGGTAACTCCACCGCAGGATGATGGTTTTCACATACTGGTGTGATTGAATACGGCGGCATGATTTTCTCATCTTTCGCTTTCACTTTAATCTTCAGGTAGACACAGTGCGGATACGGTGAAGAGTGTGGGTTCGTTGCGTGCTGCCTCATGGCAGTGCTTGCTTGAATACCTGTACATTACGTTTCCTAGACTAGGTGGCGTGGCTTGCGTTTGTGGCAACAGATTTCCTCGGGGAAGGATGTATCTCCATCCTGGTCATGAATACTGCACAATGTAAAAATATGAAGCGAGAAATTGGGTCACTTTGTTGCAATGCCCTACTCCGATGTATGGTGCTCTCCATGAATTAGCACACCATGGTCTCGTTTGGCACGCCGCATAGAGTACAGGATATGACTAATAGTACGAAGCCCGTTGTTTGGTGCATTAGGACACAGGGTTCTGCACTCATCGTTTGCTTGGCGGTTCTTCAAAGAATAATTGTTTCATTAGACCTGTTTTAGGATATGAAATTGTTATTGAGCTTTGATTAAATACAAATGGGAGTGCTTACAACCTTCTCACTTACCTTCACGTTTTAATCTTTTCAGTTTTACTTATGTTACGTGTATTCCGCTAGCATGTAAAACTAAAAATTTAATCACTTTTTGGTTGACAAACTAAAATTTTAAGGAAAATGCTAGGGAGATTGTTTTTGAACCATATGTTGTTGGCTGCATGATGTGACAGTTGATGGTTGGATTTTTTCTTTAATGATTTAAGACTTGCATAACATAGTACGTAACATTACCGATTATGGCTGTTTTTTGAACCATATGTTGTTGACCGCATGATGTGGCAGTTGATGGTTGAATTCTTTCTTTAAAGATTTAAGACTTGCATAGCATAGTACGTAACACTACTGGTTATTTCCTAGGGGTGGGATAACAAAACCATTAACTCATTTATTATGCCGGAGCAAACACAACTTTTCGTGTCAGAAGAATAACATGTTTTGATAGTGATACCATGACACTTTTTAGGCCTATCATTACTAGGTGTTGCTTATGATCTCATTCATTCACTGATATTGTCCTCACTTAACCAATATTGTCCTCACTTAACCATCTATTACTTGGTGTAAACTTTATCACAGAATGCCACAGTAATATTTAATGGTAAACCTCCCACATAATTTGTATATTATTTTTTTATCTCCCAAGTCGCTGAATGAAAGGAGACGAGAGGAGACCTGAGGCAGGATGTAGGATCTGTTTGAAACCCCTGTACTTTTTGGTCGACTTCAAGTTGGTATGAAGGATTCAATCTGAACACAATCCAAACTTATGTGGTAAAATTCATGTATTGTATCGATTGTCTAATTCTTCTCTTTAAACAAATCTAATTACACCGAATGAATCTTAAGGTACAATAAAACAAAAGATGAACACAAAATATAAGGCTAGCACTACAAAGTTACAAATCCTATCCTTCGGATAGCAAACAATGAACAATGAGGCAACTAGAAGAGAGATACTCTGAAGCAGCCTAAAGAATAACATTTTTAAAAAAGATACAAAAAGAAGGAGATGTCGAAAGCAATAACATCACCTGCTCATCTCGTCGGCGGGTCCAAGATCGCATCCATTTCTATTTGTGCAGGGGACGCTCTTGGATTGCCAAACTTCTCGAATTCTCTTGCAATCTGAACATCACAAGGTCTACAATACTGATACAAAAACTTAACAACAAAGCGTGGAGCGATCGCGGCTGTGAGATTGCCATCAAACATAACCAAAACGATGCAGCCTTTGCGACTTAAAAAATGGCACTGTCAAATTGTATTGAAGTTGCAAAGATTAGCATATACAAATGCAAGTACTATCTATAATAGAAAACTTCAGAAATGCATGTGTGGAGCTTCTTGAAGCACAATAAACCCGTTAGCATTTGTGACAATGACTATTTTCAGTTCCAGTAAAAAAAATTACATTAATAAAATTGTTGATAGCTATTTCTTAGATGGCTTGTTCGGTATTTCTAGGAGAGAGGGGAAAAAGAAAACGAATATCATGTTCTACCATGAACTGCAGATATTGAGTTTAGCACTTAATGTAACCAAAGAAAAGGGTTCATGGATAGAAACCAAGATGTAATACTTCTAGCAGAGTTTTTCAATATGTAAAGCAACTTGAAACAGTTCGTTACTAAGAAATTTTAGAAAGAGATTCAACAACCCCGATGTAATTCAGATCATTTTTTTTTTTCTGGAAACGATTCTCATCTTGGGAATGGATTGCAGAGGCATGAATTTTGCCTACATTAATATTTGGGACAGATATTAATATTTGGGAATGGATTGCAGTGGTGGTCTTGGGTATGTGCAATAGGTGCCCTTGCACAGGGCCCCCAATCTTAAGGGGTTCCTAAATGATGATAGCATATGTATATATGTACCAACTTGGTTTCCGTAAAAAGAATTCATCTTAGGGAAATTTTTTAGGATTTGTATGTGAATAAGAGAATAATGGCCTCCATCTGTATTAGAGGAATCACTTTTATGTTTCTTAGTTTGGTTCTGATGGCTTAGCTCTAAATTGTGTTTTACGTTCATGATTACTGTTGATTTGAACTATAACTCACGAGTAATAATACTCCATTTAGATACCACATTAATACAACTATAGACATATAAATTAGCTTCGCTATAGTGGGATTCTTTTACACAGGGACCCATACCCCTAAAATCTCATAACAGGCCCTGATCGCTAAGGTAGATGAAACTTAAAATTAGCTGAAACAAAAAATAAATCATGTAAATAACACAAACACAAGAGCTATATCTTACCCAAGCAAAAGACCACAATCACCAAATACATAAACTAATGTCAAGTTGTCACCAAATAACAAGTAATCCACAAGATGAAATGAAATAACAGTACAACAACAACAACAACAACAAAGCCTTTTCCCACTAAGTGGGGTCGGCTATATGAATCCTTGAACGCCATTGCGCTCGGTTTTGTGTCATGTCCTCCGTTAGATCCAAGTACTCAAGTCTTTTCTTAAGGTCTCTTCCAAAGTTTTCCTAGGTCTTCCTCTACCCCTTCGGCCCTGAACCTCTGTCCCGTAGTCACATTTTCGAACCGGAGCGTCAGTAGGCCTTCTTTGCACATGTTCGAACCACCGGAACCGATTTTCTCTCATATTTCCTTCAATTTTGGCTACTCCTACTTTACCTCGGATATCCTCATTCCCAATCTTATCCTTTCTCGTGTGCCCATACATCCCACGAAGCATCCTCATCTCCGCTACACCCATTTTGTGTACGTGTTGATGCTTCACCGCCCAACATTCTGTGCCATACAACATCGCTGGCCTTATTGTCGTCCTATAAAATTTTCCCTTGAGCTTCAGTGGCCTACGACGGTCACACAACACGCCGGATGCACTCTTACACCTCATCCATCCAGCTTGTATTCTATGGTTGAGATCTCCATCTAATTCTCCGTTCTCTTGCAAGATAGATCCTAGGTAGCGAAAACGGTCACTTTTTGTGATCTTCGCTAGATTGCTCCGGTCATTAATGTCGATAAGTATATAAATGGATAGAGATAGGAAAGCAAACACAAGATGTACGTGGTTCACCCAAATTGGCTACGTCCACGGAATAGAGGAGTTCTCATTAATTGTGAAGGGTTTACACAAGTACATAGGTTCAAGCTCTCCTTTAGTGAGCTCTCCTTTAGTGAGTACAAGTGAATGATTTAGTACAAATGACATTAGGAAATATTGTGGGAGAATGATCTCGTAACCACGAAACTTCTAAGTACCGGAGTGTGGTATCGTCTTGACTTGCCTTATCTGTCTCATAGGTAGATGTGGCATCTTCTCTGGAAGTACTCTTCCTCCATCCAGGGGTGGTATCTGTAACTGGTGGAGATGCACAAGGTAATGTATCAATTTCACTTGAAGCTTACTTGTAGTTTCAGGCTTGGTCAAACGCGATACAAACCATGTAGTAGGAGTCCCCCAAGTCGCCGGGCTAGGGGATCTGCTGAAAGATGTGACAGACAAGGTAAGCAATCAGAGCTCCGGCTGATTGTTCACATTCTCCCTATCTTGCAGGCAACATGAAGGATAAAGAGAAGAAAAATGAGAAGAGATGATATGGGATACTTTTGCTTTTGAAGAAGTAACTTTCCACATGCTTATTCTTGAACCGGGCTGGAGGGTTTTCTGGTTTCCTCCAGAGTATAAGGCCGACTAAGGAATTTGAGGGTCAAAACAAGTCCATCAAATCTAGAGTACGTTCGACCCTGCTGATATGGGATACTTTTGCTTTTGACAGAGTAGTGGATGTATCGGCACGTGTGCTGTTACGCTTGTCTCCACATGCTTCCTTGTATCCTTCTCACTTGCCCTATCTGTTCCTCAGGCAGATGCGGTATCTTCCCTGGAAGCATAAGATGTTGAAGATGAGTACTCGAGAGCAATGCCAGGTAAGTAATCAGGTAAGGGGTTCCAGGCAGTCAGTTCCTGGCTGGAAGCTTGATTCCAAGTGCTGACTGATTGCTCTCTTTCTCCTTGTCTTGCAGGTAAGAACAAGGCCAAAGGAAAAGACAGGGAAAAAGCATGATATGGGATACTCTTGCTTTTAACCCTGATGATATGATATATTCTTGCTCTAGTATAGCTTGTTTACAGAGGTATTATCGGGGGGAAAGAAAGCTGAATATTTCGAAAGGCTTCGTTGGGAGTGCTCTCTCAGATAAGAGAAAGGGTTGAGCATTTTTGCAGGTCTGACTGTCCGTTAGGGATGGAGGTCGACATATATAGGAGTCTCCCTAACATCAAGTAATAATGTTATTCCTTTACCCTGCTTGGTTATAGCACGGTAGTGGGAGCTGCCAGCTTCACATGTTTTAACTCTGTCAGAGCACTTTGAAAAAGTCGTCTGTGGTATCTGGAAAGCTGATGTTGCGTGTGAAGATTACAGACAAGCTTTATCCAAGGAGATCCAGCTCTTGAAGTTGGGAAAGTGGTGCCTCTTCGGTTTTCGAACAAGCACTCCTGTCGGGGATCTGGCTCTCGAGATTCGGAGAACGATGCCTCTTCGATTTTTGAGAAAGCAATCCTGCTGGGGGTCTGGCTCTCGAGATTCGGAGAGCGGTGTCTCTTCGATTTTTGAGAAAGTAATCATGTTGGGAGTCTAGCTCTCGAGATTCGGAGGGCGGTGCCTCTTCGATTTTGGAGCAAGCAATCTTATTGGGAGTGTTTTCTCGAATGTGAGTAAAGGTTGGGCATGTTTGCTAGTCTACCTTGCCACGAAGCACAGAGATTGACACACAGGGACTTTCCAATTATCCAGCAGTGGTACTGTTCCTTTACCCTCTCTTCAATTTTTGAGAAAGTAATCATGTTGGGAGTCTGGCTCTCGAGATTCGGAGGGCGGTGCCTCTTCGATTTTGGAGCAAGCAATCTTGTTGGGAGTGTTTTCTCGAATGTGAGTAAAGGTTGGGCATGTTTGCTAGTCTACCTTGCCACGAAGCACAAAGGTTGACACACAGGGACTTTCCAATTATCCAGCAGTGGTACTGTTCTTTTACCCTCTCTTCGATTTTTGAGAAAGTAATCATGTTGGGAGTCTGGCTCTCGAGATTCGGAGGGCGGTGCCTCTTCGATTTTGGAGCAAGCAATCCTGTTGGGAGTGTTTTCTCGAATGTGAGTAAAGGTTGGGCATGTTTGCTAGTCTACCTTGCCACGAAGCACAGAGGTTGACACACCGGGACTTTCCAATTATCCAGCAGTGGTACTGTTCCTTTACCCTTGTGGGTAATAATATGGTAGCTAGACCTTCAAAATTTATGTGTCTAAACTTTGTTAGTGTTGTTTCTTTGCAATTCTTTTACCCTTCTTGGTCAGAGCGATGTAGCGGGAGCTGCAAGCTTCACGTGTCTCAACTTTGTCAGAGAACTTTGGCAAAGTTATCTGTGGTACCTATGAGTTACTGTTGCGTGTGGGAAGTGGGTGATTGAACAGTACGATTCATGTGCTTTCTATTTCGCCAGAAATCTTCGACAGAATGCCCATAATTTCCGCAAAGCTGAGTGTGCGTGTGACAGGTGCTGCAAGGCTGGAAAAGTAGGTGCCTCTTCGATTTCTGAGATCGGCCCTCGTGGTCTCTGAGCAGCCCAGCTTTTGAGAAAGCAAGCCTCTTCGATTTCTGAGATCGGCCTTCGTGGTCTTTGAGCAGCCCAGCTTTCGAGAAAGAAAACGCCTCTTCGATTTCTGAGATCGACCCTCGTGGTCTCTGAGCAGCCCAGCTTTTGAGAAAGCAAACGCCTCTTTGATTTCTGAGCAGGCGCCTCTTCGATTTCTGAAGCTTCGTCGAGTGCAGATTTTTATAGGGGCTGACATTAAGTTCCAAAGCATACTTGAATATCCACCAGTAGAAGCTCCATTCTTGCACTTCTAAGATCTTGATTTGTCCGACCTCTTCTCTCTTCAACACCTTTGAAAATGTCTGGCCCCTCCGACCGTTGTTTTGACTTGAACCTTGTTGAAGAGGCAGCCCCGCCTTCTCCAGACAACATATGGCGCCCATCCTTCGTCTCCCCTACTAGTCCTCTTACCGTTGGGGATTCCGTGATGAAGAATGATATGACCGCTGCGGTAGTGGCCAGGAACCTTCTCACTCCTAAAGATAACAGACTACTTTCCAAACGGTCTGATGAGTTGGCTGTTAAGGATTCTCTGGCTCTCAGTGTTCAGTGTGCAGGTTCTGTGTCTAATATGGCCCAACGCCTATTTGCTCGAACCCGCCAAGTTGAATCATTGGCGGCTGAAGTGATGAGTCTCAAACAGGAGATTAGAGGGCTCAAGCATGAGAATAAACAGTTGCACCGGCTCGCACATGACTATGCTACAAACATGAAGAGGAAGCTTGACCAGATGAAGGAATCTGATGGTCAGGTTTTACTTGATCATCAGAAATTTGTGGGTTTGTTCCAAAGGCATTTATTGCCTTCGTCTTCTAGGGCTGTACCGCGTAATGAAGCTCCAAATGATCAACCTCTGATGCCTCCTCCTTCTAGGGTTTTGTCCAGTACTGAGGCTCCGAATGATCCTCCTCCGGTGCCTTCTCTTTCTGGGGCTCTACCGACTGCTGAGACTTCTCCTAAGCAACCTTTGTGAAGGCTCCCTCTTGTTTGTTTATTTTGACTCAAGTATATGTACATATTTGTAACTTATCGGGGATATCAATAAATAAGCTTTCCTTCATTTCAACGTATTGTGTTAAATACACCAAAACCTTCTTCGCTAAGTTCTTTGAATTTTCTTTTGTTGAAGCTTTGTGAGTGGAGCATGTAGGTTGAGGTAGTGTTCCCTTAATTTCCCGAGGGAGGAAAACTTCTCGGTTGGAGACTTGGAAAATCTAAGTCACTGAGTGGGATCGGCTATATGAATCTTAGAACGCCATTGTGTTCTGTCCTGTGTCAAAACACGTATAACCACGACATACCCGGAAACCATTGCCTCTTCGGCCAGAGGTTTTTGTGTTGGTGAGGAAAAAATAAAATTTGAACTCAGAACACTATGCGGGCACGAGAAATTATCAAGTGCATTGACATGCTCCAACAAATTAGCTTTAACAGGCGTCTGGGCACATAAATCTTGACCCAGATTGGGACGACTGCACATACCCGAATTCCGAATAAATAATAATGGAAGCAACGGGAATATAATGCAAAGTAAAAAGGCTATTTCTTTGTTCCTCTTACTCTTGCCTCATATGAGGTGCCCTATTCATTGCTCCAACACATTTGTGTATTCGGGATCAATGGAGCTTCTTCGCGCCAAAATCTGCTACGGATTGAATCAATCGGCGACGGGCTTTCTGCGAAAAGGACAAAGGCGTTGAAGATAAGGAAAATATGGCAAATTTGAGAATGGGGGAAGTGGGATGATAAGGGAAAAGTTTATACTTTGAAAATTGCAACACTCCAAAGACGCCCTGCTGAAATGAAACCGTAGTAATGCTTCACATTTGAATGCGGAGTGAGGCACCTGGAGACGTACGGTTTTCTTGGGTGGTCGATGCTATGGCAACTCAGAGATAGACAGAGAGAGAAGGCGCGGTGATTAGTGGCGGGATGCATTTCTTTTGCTTCAATTAGACTTGTTTTTCGTTAAAACCAAATAATGTGTTTGAAGTTATACTTTCAACTCTGATTTTTAGTTTCGTTTTAACTATTTGTCGAATTTTCCCTTGAAATTTAATTATATACTTTTATTTATGGCTAAATACCCCCATTGCTGCTAAGAGAAATTGTAGTAATATAACTTAAATTTAGTTGGAGGAATAGTTCCGTAACTAAAAATTCATAATCATTAGTCATTTTTACTTATCAAAACATGCATCTATGATCATTTTTATAAACTCCGTCAAAATAAGTCATGTTGGAAGAACCTTTGCTACAATTGGGTTAAAATTGAGGGATCATTGCTGTAATTTTTCTCATTTGATTTTTCATATTTGCCCCTTGATTTAGTCTCATTTTGACGAAAGTCCTGACGGAGTTGTTGAAAATGTCCATAGTTGCACGTTTTGTTAAGTAAAGTGACCAATGGTTAGGAATTTTTAGTTGAATAATCATTGTTTCAATCAAGGATTTAAATATCGATATTATCGACGAAATATCGCCGATAATATCGTTATTTTCATATAACGATATTTTCAACGTTTACAGTTAAGTATCGTAATAATATCGCGATAATATCGCTAATATCGATAATATCGCGATATTAGCGATATTATCGCGATATTAGCCATAATATCACCGAGGATCCTCCGTCGTCGTCGCAATGGCAGCCGAAAATGAGCAATCCACGCTCAGACCCTGAAAATGAGCAATCCCTTTCTTCGGATCCCAAAACCCGCTCGGATTTGATGGGGGGGGAGAACCGGAGAAGGATCGAGAGACTGAGGGAGAAGAAGAAGGATGGAGAGACTGAGGGAGAAGGATGGACGGAGAGACTGAGGGAGAAGGATCGAGATCGAGGCTGAGGGAGAAGGATAGACGGACGGAGAGACTGAGGGAGAGAAGGATCGAGATCGAGGCTGAGGGAGAAGGATGGACGGACGACGGAGAGACTGAGGGAGAGAATGAGAGACTGCGTGTGTGGTGTGTGCGTGTGTGGTCTGTGCGTGTGTTGCAGAGAAGAAGAAACTGAGGGAGAGAAGCAGAGAGAGGGAGAGCCTGGAAAGTGGAGAGAAAGAGAGGACTGAGAGATAAGATAGATGTGAAGGATGGGGAATCGGGATGGAGGGGAGGTCACACCACACACGTGGTGCTGAAATGGGGAAGCATGCTGCACCTTTTCAAAGTTTCAATTTCAACCACCCACCCAACCATGATTTTTACTTTTAATTTTAAAAAGTTAAATATAACCATTCAAAATATCTTAAGTTATATGACTTAATGTATTTTTAAATTTTAGATTGGTTGGATATTCTTTTTACATTTTATCATTCGATTTATTTGTGGGCTAACGAGGGAAACCAAACTAGCACATATGAACAAAAACTCGTCATCGTAGAGCTTTGGCTTCTATTCAAATTAGTAACATGAAAGGAAAACCAATCATACAATTTAGTCTAAATGGTGGAAGTGACGTTTCTACGTCAGTCTTATATTTACTACATCATCAATGTAATTAAAAACCTATAATTACCTAAGTAGAACCGTTCATCTCATTTTGGCGTCTTCGATTACCAAAACATAATCATGTACTATGCCTATATGATTTTGTATTAACACGTTGGATAAAAATATCACTCAAAATTTTGATATGGCTTTCAAAATTGACCAAACAGTTTTCTTTTTTCTCGAAACTAGATGATGTAAAATGTGATTAACCAAATTATTATTATTTTAAAAAAAATAAAGAAAAATTAGTATCCGATCCCTAGTTTCTAATGTTCATTTACTAAGATCTTATCAGTTTTTATATTTTGATCAAAGTCTCTAGCATTAATGAATTACATGTAAGTTACATAACTTTCATAACAAAAATTAGTAATTTATTTAGAGTTTTAATACTCACATCCTTATTAAACTCCTAATTAATTTTCAATTCAAACATTTCAAATATATAAAAAATAAAATAAGAATAAGTTTGTACCCATTAATTTTTATAAAAAAAAATTGATATGTACCCGTTATAAGAATAAGTCACTCATGTATCTTACCATGCAATATATAAAGTGTAAAATATTGTACTAATTCATTATATATAAATGATTATGGTGTGTTTAAACTTCTTTCATTAATTACTACATATATAAATGATTAATTACTACATATTTTCTACACTCACAATGTTTGTCAGCTCGCTATATAATCAACTTGATAATGTTAAATCCATCATGCAATGCATTTCCTTCCAATTTTTTGTGATAAACTAATAGATAATTGACTAAATAAACATCCTGCAAAGTTTCAATAAAAATTTCCAAGTTTTTCTTACAATTTCCGTGGTTTACATGTAATTTTTATCGATATCGATATTTTATCGATATTTCCGTCGATATTTCCGTGTTTTCGGACTACCGATATTTCCTATATTACCGATATTTAATACCTTGGTTTCAATTGAGTTAAAGTTGAGAGGTCATTACTACAATTTTCAGGTGAAATCTCTCCACTTTTGCTCCACTGTTCAGTTAGTTTATGGGCATTTAAAATCATAGAAAATAAAATAAGATTAAAAAAATAAAAATTCAAATTTAAAAAGAATTAAGGTAGCATTTGATGTGTAGACGGGACAAAATAGGATGCAGCAGAGGTTCGAATATACGTCTGGTACATACATGCTGAAATGAGTCAATTGTTATGTTTCGCGTTTGTTACGCTCAGGCGGAAAAGAACAAAAAAATTAAAAGGCCAACATATCCTTGCTTATTTTATGATATATTTGTGACAATGACACTTAATGAATATTAATATTTGTTGGTAATGAAGAAGTTCATTAGGTTCTTCTGGGTAATAATGTATTTCTGGGTAATTATTTCACATTCATCACAGCAGCCATATTCCCTTAAGCTTATGAGAAGGAAAAATTAAGAAACGATTCATTTTCCCAGCCAATAGTTGCATAAACATAAACACAGAAATGGATGAATACCTCTAAATTACACCCTTAACCCCAAACAGTACAAACCTTGTGGTACGGAAAATCAATTTCAGTGAAAACCCATAAATTTCTAGGGTTTTCCACTTCTACACATAAAAAAACCATGGTTAATTGAATGAGGAAAATCACAACCAACTCAGAAAAACTGACAATTAAATCAAAGCGGGAAGATATTGAGATGCTGCGACGAGAGAAGAGAGAGGTAATGAACGAAGCAGAGAATGGAGCCTCTCCGCCGAGAAGACGAGGAGAGAGAGAGAGGCTACTAGGAAAGAAGAAAGACACAAGATTAGGGTTTGTTTTTATGATTTGGTAGTAGAATTATTGAAAAACAGCAGGGGTATTTTTGTGTTTCAAGGGGTGAAATAAGTTCGTTCCATGGAGTGGAATAAGTACTTTTCATGAGGGAGTGTGGTACAAAAATTAAACTAAAATTCATTCTAAGGATAGGTGAGTCTTACGTTTTTTTTGTCGCACCAAATGTGAGATGAACCTGTTCCGTCTCACTCCAAGTACCAAGCGCCACAAAACCACATCTCTAAACTCGCTCTCCCTCTTCCCGAATGTTTCTTCCCTCCCAGATCGTTTATGTTTATAGTGAGGCCTTCTAAGTTTTCTTTAAATTAAATTGTTTTTAGAGAAATATCTTTCAGATTTTCATGTTTAAAGTTGGGTGTTTCATAAGTCACGGAACATTAAAGCCTTCATTTTTTTCATCCATCATAATATCTATGTTGCTCAAAATTAATAGAACTTGGAGTCATCTCACGAAGAAGGTAGTAAACTCTAAAAATTATGATTCATAGATGCAAGATCTTGCTGTTTATTCTTAATGATATGTTTGTTGTTTGAGGTTGACGCATATTATTTTGCTCGTTGTAATTATCATTCTGAGCGTGAACACATATATATGACAAGTGATACTAATTTAATTCATTTTTATTCATTTTAATCTCAACGGGCTGCAAAAGAGGAAATTAGTAACCAATTGAAAGGACAAGGGTTGTCTGCCCTCCCACTTCCGGTGCCCTCTCGTGCTCTCCTGTTTTGTGTGGTCACGGTTAAGCCACGTCAATATTTTATATTATTTTTTATAGAGATAATAAGACAAAAATGAATAGTAATATAAAATGTTGACATAACTTAACCGTGACCACACAAACAGGAGAGCACGGGAGGGCACCTGAAGTGGGAGGGCAGACAATCCTTGTCCCAATTGAAAAGGATGGGTCATGGGTGGACAACCAGAAGGGATTGCTAGGGTGCGCACTTCGAGGACAAAATTTTGATGAAAGACAATGTTTTGTTGCCTGCTTAGAATCGAGTTGAAGTTCCCCTATTACGGCGGAATATACTGTTTATACACTTCTTTTTACTTATCACATGTTTTCTTAATTTTAGGTTGTCAGATTGGATGAATTGAAGGAAATCAAATGACATAAATTAATAAAAGGTATGTGAGAAGTAAAAAAAAGTGTGTGAATATCATACTCCTTTTACAACCCATTGACATCTCTAGAACGTGATCAAATTTTCTGTATCTAAGATGAGTGTAGTCTCTCTTTGGCTCCAATTATTGACTGATATTTGTTTGTAAACTTATTTTTTTTTTTAACTTTGTTTTTATAGACTTAATGTGTGTCAAACAATAATTTGAGGTACAGAGAGACCACGCCCATTTTGGGCGTAGAAGCTTTGATCTCCCCATAGACCTGGCAAGGGAGAGATTTTTTAGTGACAGAACACGGGTTAATACACCACTTGTCACTATATAAGTGGTGAGATATGTGTGTTAAAAAGTTAATAACTTAAAAAGTAAAATTTCTCATCGTTTATATAAAACACGTGGTATACCACTCGTGTGTTGATCACAATGAAAAATATATCCTGGCAAATGGAGTAAAAATAGAGAGCCCTTCTATTTTGGAGAGAATTTTTCAGTGCGATCAGAACACGGAGTGGTACATCATGTATCACTATACAAGTTGTGGGATACTTATATTAAAAGATTAACAACTTAAAAAATAAAATTTTCATTCACTTATATAATTACATGCACTATACCACTCGTGTTCCGGATATAAAGAAAAATTGTTCCTATTTTTATAGTCCAATTGCAATCTATTAATTAACTAAGTCAATGTGATGCTACTTACATGCATGATTAACGTGTGAGGTCCACTGAAATGGACAAGGATTGTCTGCCCTTCCACTTGCGGTACCCTTCTGTGCCCTCCTGTTTATATGGTCACGGTTAAGTCACGTCAACATTTTATATTACTATTTATTTTTGTCTTATTATCTCTATAAAAAAACAATATAAAATATTAATGTGGCTTAACCGTGACTACACAAACCAAGAGGACACCGCAAGTGGAAGGGCAGACAATCCTTGTCCCACTGAAATTCACTCGGACAAGGATTGTCTGCCCTCCCACTTCCGGTGACCTTCCGTGCCCTCCTGTTTTGTGTGGTCACGGTTAAGCCACGTCAACATTTTATATTGATTTTTTATAGAGATAATAAGACAAAAATAAATAGTAATATAAAATGTTGACATGGCTTAACCGTGACCACACAAACAAGAGGGCACGGAAGAACACCGGAAGTGGAGGGCAAATAATCCTTATCCAATTCCCACAACCCACTCTGTCACTCTCACACCAACTAACCCACTCTGTCACTCTCACACCAACTATTAGGAAATTGTTAAGACTCTATGATATGTTAAAAAAATAAAAAGTAGACTCTATGATTAACGTGTGGGGTCCACTCAATTATTGACCAAAAGTGTATCAAGTCATCTCTTGTTCTTCCTCACCTCCTCACCTCCTCACCCCCTCACCTCCTCACCTCAACACTTCTTTGAAGTACAAAAAAAAAAAAAAAAACCAGAGAGAGGGGAAGAGAAATGGCAAGAGCTTTGATTGGAGAGGTTTTTCTCTCCTCTTCCATCCAGAGGCTGTGCGACAAGATTGCTTCTGACGAGTTTATGGACTTGTTCCGGCAGAAATAACTTACCATTCACTCATGGAGAAGTTGAAGTTGAGATTGTTATAACTTTTCAATTTAGTTTTGAGATTTAAAATTAATAGAATTGGTCCTGAGCTGAGTTTATTCACCATCAACCATTTTGACTATTCTGCGAAAAATCTCTGTTAAATAAGGATAAAATGATAAAAATGATCTTAATTTTGCCAAAATCATTTTGGGCCATATTTTATTAAATTAAGGGTTTTTTTTTTGTCATTTTGGTCCTTATGTAACATTTTTTTTTTTACAGAATGAACAAAATGATTGATGGTAGTCAAACTCAAGGATCACCTCTATTAATTTCAAATCTCGGAGACCAAAAGTGATGAGTTATATCAATCTTAGGGATCATTTTAGCTAAAATGCCAAAAATTCTTTTTATCATAAGTATCTTTTTAATATTCATATTTAAAACTTTGGTGTTTTATAAGTCTCGGTACATTGCTATTTTTGGCATTCCATTTTTTTCATTCATCAGATATTCAGAATATCTATATTGCTCAAAATTAATAGAAATCGGAGTCATCATCTCACGATGAAGGCAATAAACTCTAAAAAAATATGATCCGTAAATGCATTATCTTGTTATTTGTTTCCAACGATAGATTTGTTGTTTGATGTTGAAGCAAAGTATTGATAACATCCTTTATTGTAATTATCGTTCTGAGTATGTCTTTGTACGATGCATGATACTAATTTAATTCACTTTTATTCATTTTAATCTCGACATACTGCAAAAGAAGAAATTGGTAACCAATCGAAAAATGGGTGGACAACTAGAAGAAGGGATTGCTAGGTGCACTTGGATGACAAAATTTTGATGAAAGGCTTTGTATTGTTGCCTGCTTGGACTCGAGTTGAAGCTCTCCTATTTTACAAGCCAATTATAAGACCTGGCAAGGGATGAAAAAAAAGAGATCCCATCTATTTTTGAGTTTAACAACTTGTAATATAACTCCAATATATTAATTAACCAGGTCAGTGTGACTTCTTTTCACATGCATGATGACATGATAACATAATCAACAAAAGATTACAATTTTAATGTTAATTAATTAGGTGATCAATTTAAAGATCCTGTGTTGTATCCGCCCAAAAGCAAAATTCCAACGCGGCTTAATATCAAATTATCAACAAACAAAAGTGGTGTTATGGTTAATAACTAAAAAATAGCCACCCAACCCGCACTCTCACACCAACCAAACCGACTACTATGAAATTGTCACTTAAATTATAGGTAATAAGACTCTTTGATTAACGTGTGGGGTCTCTTTCCGAAACGAAATTAAGCTAATAAGACTCTTCTTCTTCCTCACCTCAACACTTCTTTGAAGATAAAAAAAAAAAAAAAACACAGAGAAAGAGAGAGAGAAATGGCAGGAGCTTTGATTGGAGAGGCTTTTCTCTCTGCTTCCATTCAGACGCTGTGCGACAAGATTGCTTCTGGGGAGTTCATGGACTTCTTACGGGGAAAAAAGCTTGACCATTCACTCTTGGAGAAACTGAAGCTGACTTTTCTGACCCTCGATGCAGTGCTCGATGATGCAGAGGAGAAGCAAATTGAGAAACCTAGTGTGAGAAAGTGGCTCGACGAGCTCAAACATGCCGTCTTCGATGCCGAGGACCTGCTGGCTGAGATCGATACTGAAGTTTTGCGAAGCAAGGTGGAAGCTGATGAATATCAAACCAAAAAGACGTCCCAGGTGTGGAACTTCCTCTCTACTTCTTTTAATCCTTTTTGTCAAGGCATGAATGGTAGGATACAAGAGTTATTCCAAAGGTTGGAACATCTTGCGAAACAAAAGGATCTCCTTGGTCTTATAGGAGGCGTTAAGGAGAAGGTTTCTCAAAAAACTCCCACAACATCCTTTGTTGAGCATGACTTTAGTGCTTGTGGTAGGGATGGAGATAAAAAGAAGTTGAAGAGAATGTTGCTATTGGATGATGCAAGTAGCAGCCACATATCAGTAATCCCCATAGTGGGAATGGGTGGGGTTGGTAAGACAACCCTTGCTCAGCTCCTTTACAATGATAAAAATATAAAAGAGCATTTTGATGTTACAGCTTGGGCCTGTGTTTCCGATGATTTTGATGCTATGAGGGTAACTAAAACCCTTATTGAATCAATTATCTCAAAACCTTGCAGTCTTCAAGATAGCTTGCTTCAAGTTGAACTTAGGGAACAAGTGAGGGAGAAAAAGTTCCTATTTGTGTTGGATGACCTTTGGAATGATAACTATAGTGATTGGGATCTTGTACGGGCTCCTTTTACTTATGGGGCGAGGGGAAGTAAGGTCATAGTGACAACAAGGAACAAAAGTGTCGCATCCATTGTGCATACCGGTCCTATTCACTCTTTGGAACAATTGTCACATGAAGATTGTTGGTTGTTACTCGCAAAACATGCATTTAGAAATGAAAAGCCTAGTGCGCATCCACACTTGGAAAAAATTGGTAAGAAAATTGCACGCAAGTGCAACGGTCTTCCTTTAGCTGCAAAAGCACTTGGGGGTCTCTTAGGTTGTAATGTAGGTTACAGAGAGTGGAGTCCCATATTGAATAGCAATCTTTGGGAGATATTGCATACTGATAAAAGTGTTCTTCCATCTTTAAGATTGAGTTATCATTATCTCCCTACTTATTTAAAACAATGCTTTGCTTATCTCTCAATTTTCCCAAAGGACTACGAATTTGAAAAGAAAAATATAATTCTACTTTGGATGGCAGTGGGTTTAATTCCACAAGATGAGAACGGTAAAGGATTGGAAGAGCTCGGTGAGAGATACATTGATGAACTATTGTCACGATCACTACTTCAAAGATCATTCATTTGGAAATCATCAAGTTTCACAATGCATGATCTCATTAATGATTTGGCTAGATCTGTGTCTGGAGAATTTTGTTTTTGGTTGGATGAGGGAGAGTCGCATGAAGTTCCTAAAAGAGTTCGGCATTTGTCATATATGAGAGGAAGATTTGATACTGCTGCAAGATTTAAGCCATTGGATGAAATTAAGTGTTTGCGCACCTTATTTCCCATGTCTTTAAGACCATACCATCAATGGGGGAGCCTATATGTAAGCATAAAGGTTCTAGATGATTTATTACCAGCACTAAAATGTTTACGAGTGTTGTCGCTGTCAAGATATAAAAATATCACTCTATTACCTGATTACATTGGTAAACATTTAAACTTGCACTACATTGATCTCTCTTACACTGCAGTTAAAAAGTTACCAGATACGATGTGCACTCTCTACAATTTGCAAACTCTATTGTTAGTCGGTTGTTCCTCTCTTGTTGAATTGCCTGCAGACATGAGGAAATTGATTAATTTGCGTCATCTTGATATTAGTGGAACTTGTATAAAAGATATGCCGGTGCAAATGGGTAGACTAAAAAGTTTGAGAACATTGACTGCTTTTGTGTTGGGGGAATCTACTAGGTCGGGTGGCATTGGTGAACTGGGGCAATTGTCGAACCTTCGAGGAAAACTATCTATCTTGAATCTGCAAAATGTTGTCAATCCTATGGATGCCTTGGGGGCCAATTTGAAGGATAAGAACGATGTCAACGAAGTAGAGTTGGCATGGGGTTGTGAGGATGCAAATGATTCCATAAAAGAGAGACATGTACTTGAAAGTCTACAACCTTCCGTAAATGTGGTGAAGCTGACCATCAAATTTTATGGTGGAACCAGTTTTCCGGATTGGTTGGGAGACTCTTCCTTCTCCAACATAAAAGTCATGCATCTCAGTGATTGTAGTACTTGCTTGTCATTGCCACCGGTTGGGCAGCTTCCCACTCTCGAAGAGCTCTATATAGAAAGGATGAAATTTGTCATGAGTATTGGTGTTGAGTTCTACGGGGGTAATGGAGCTTCTCTAAGTCAACCATTTCAATCTCTCAAGTGCCTATGGTTCAAAGAGATGCCGGAGTGGGAGGAATGGCTGTCGAGTCCAGGTAGAGGTCAATCTCCAGACTTTCCTCGTCTTGAGGTGCTCATTTTAGGGAATTGTCCAAAGCTGAAGGGAAACTTGCCCGACCATCTTCCTTCATTGAAAGAGCTTTGGGTGTCCGACTGCGGGGTTCTACATGAAAGGGCTACCAGAACAAGATGGATACCTTGGTCTCTCATCGTCAACACGGAGTCCTTGCGACAATCTCTTGAAAAACTGAACATAGTTAGATGCCCTGGTCTCTCTTCGCTACTGGAGACGGAGTCGCTGTGCTCGCTTCGGAGGCTTGGGGTTCAATTTTTTAGTCGCACAGATTGCTTGCAGCCGCACTTCAGCAGCTGTCTTCAAAGATTGAGTCTCGTTAACTGCGAGTCACTCTTGTCGTTCCCGAGAAATGGTCTACCCACTTCGTTGACATCTCTTGAAATAAAAGAATGCAGGAGATTAGAATTCCTATCTCATGAGATGATGGCCAAATTGACATCCCTTCGATATTTGGAATTGATGGACAGCTGTGATTCACTGAGGTCCTTCCCGCTGGGCGTTTTCCCCAAACTTTCATTTCTTCTGATCTGGGGCAGTAAAAATCTAGAATCCCTTGCCATTGGAGAAGGAGCTGATGATGAAAATCTCACTCATCTCGACCGTCTCCTTATCTCTACGTGTCCAAATCTGGTCTCTTTTCCCCACGGGGGATTGCGCACTCCCAAACTGGCTGGATTTACAGTCCAGGAATGCGAGAATTTGAAGTTATTGCCCGGCCGAATACACACCCTCACCACCCTTCAAGAGTTGCGGATAGTCGGTCTTCGAAATGTTGAGTCATTTGCAGAAGGGGGTTTGCCTCCCAACCTACAATCCTTTACAATCAGTGGTTGTGAGAAACTGAGGCCTTCGGTGGAGTACTGGGGTTTGCAACGACTTGTCTCCCTTCGAACATTTTGTATCTCTAGGAGGGAGGATCTGTTGGAGACGGTGCTCAAGGAACAGCTGCTCCCTACCACTCTTCACACTCTCGTAATCTCTGGAATGGAAAGTCTGAAATCTTTGGAGGGAAAGGGACTTCAATACCTCACTTCTCTTCAAGAGCTCGAAATTTGGTACTGTGATAGTCTCGAATTCCTGCCAAAAGAGGGTTTGCCAGCATCGCTCTCTTTTCTGAGCATCCTAAAGTGTTCTTCCCTGGAGAAGAGGTGTCAGAAGAAGACGGGACAAGAGTGGAGCAAGATAGCTCACATTCCTTGCATCAAGATAGATGATCAAGTCATCATTTGAGGCTCAAGTCATAGTCAGGTACGTACATACCACCATTTTCGTTCCATAGCCAAGATTCAGATTCTGTAGAAGTTTCTCTTCAATCGTTTACAGTCATCTATACGTATACTCTGTTTAATTAATCAATGAATCAGTCAGTTTTTAAATGTTTAATTCAACTACGCTACTCTAACAAAACCGTGGTCCTTTAAATTTCAGGACAATATCATCCAAGGGCAACGTGTGTTTGCTTACATAAATTACCAGTTGTTGAATCGTGCCATGGCTATCTGTAAAGAATATGATTCTCCTGCATGGGCGAGGAGGTAACCCTGGATGATGTTTTTTTTCCCTTTCTCATACTGATATGATTTGAGTGTGGTATAATGCACATTCATCTTAAGATAAGGAAAAGATCCAGATTGTCAAACTTGAATGCGTAACAAACTGGAATTTAATTTGAAGAAGCTGTGCTAATTAGGTTCCACTGAGACATATGCTTGTTTTCTTTGATCACTCATTAATTTATAGTATCTTCAACTTTGAATTTAAGGTATCTTTCTGAGACAAGGTATGAAAAAGGAATGCGCTTGAGTTGACATCTGCATTCATTATCGATGAGAAGAAACAAACAATTTTTGTGAAGGACTTTGATATATATGTATATTTTTTTTCCATCACAAGTAAAATTTGCATTTCTCTACTAGAGTTGTTTACTCAATATTTTAGGAATAAGAAATTCAGGAAAACTGGTTCCTAAATTTTCTTATTATTTTGCATCTTGGTACACCTCAAGTTATTACTACTCTGCTCCCACTAAAACTTTCACATTGCTATCTTTCCTTGTCAAATCATGTCTAAATTTTGTTCCCACTTTCAGAGTTTGATTGCGGTGATAAAATGGGAAAAGTAGGGACAAATGTGAAGGCACTATTCCTAAGGCTTTTGTAAATATGTTACATCTATCTGTAGAATTTTTCTTTAATCATGTAGGTTTATATATTAGTCAAATCTTAACAGTGAAATTCAACTATGCCTTCAGGGTAAAATTATGTCACTAATGTGTTTGTCGGCTTTTCTGATGCAGATAGCAAACTGATGAACTGTAAAGATTGGATTATCAAAGGCCAACGTTTTTAACGTCGATCAATTAGTTGTCCATGAATGGTTCTCCTGCACTGTGGCATGAATATGGTTCTCCTTCAATTGTTATGGCAGCAGAGATGGTGCTGCTGCTATGAGCAATAAGGATGTCAATGGCAAGGCAGTGAGAAAGCATCGTAAAGTCAAGGAGTGGGCCAGGAATATTGAGACTTAAGTGGTTGAATTTGGCAGCAGAGACGGGGGTGCTGTTGATTATAGTTATTTCTTTGTCAATGCATATTGATATTGTTGTTGGTTGGTTTTAGTTCTGTTTAAGAGGGCTTATGGTCTCGAGTGTTGGCGGTGGCAATCTGTGTTGATTCACCTAGCAAACAAGGGAAGGAGACCACCCTTGGTCAGAGCGAATCTGTGAATTACTTCGATCCAGGAAAGCAGGACGAGTTGATGGAAATTTGTAATGCAGCAGACATGGTGGTGCTGTTGTGAATGAGAATGATGCCAAGGGCAAGGCTGCAAGAGGGTGTCGCAGGGTCAAGGAACACCGCGTTGAGACCAGAGAGGTTGATCCTGAGCTTCCCACCATTAGCTGCCGAGGATGTGGGAAATATTTTGAAATTCTGTGAAACCCTTAGAGAGGTAATTCTTACTTTTGTTGTATTATATATTTGATTAAAATGTTGCTCTAAACTTGTTTTAATTGATTTTGTGCACCTTTTCTTAGGTGCCATCTCTTTTTTTTTTTTTTTTTTTCTTTTTCCTTCTTCTTTTTACTCTATTTTTTTTTTAAATTGAAAAGTCCCAAGCTGAATCTGTTCTTCGAGAACTATCGTGTGGAGGAAGTGGACGAAGTGAACAGTACTCTATTGTTTGATTTCATAGCTATAAAGTACTTTAGTAAGCACTCTACCTAGTATATTATAGTTATGCATAAAGTACTTTAGTAAGCTTTGATGGTGAAAATAGTTCATGTGGTTTACGCCAACTTTATTTTCTCTTAGGTCTCTAGAGCAAGCAAGCACCAACTGCTCATGGTTCCAAGATTTGGAGAACCTGATCTCTGCGTCCAGGGTTGCTAAGGTTGAAGGAGCTGCCTGCAGAGTGTTTTAGTGGAGGCGGGGATGGATATGATGCCTTAAGCTTTTAAATTTCCTCTGTGATGAGGCTCTTAACACAAAGTAAGTAGAAGATACATATTATGCAAATTATAATTTTGTAATTGTCCTGTTTCTGCATTTCAAGTTACAAGATCTTTTTGGTCTTTCCTCCAGGACACCGAGGGGATGGATTGGTGAGCAAAATGAAAGATTGGTCAACGTAAAAGCGACGCGATAGCAAAAATTTCATATCTAATATGAAGTATTGCCCAAACATATGCACACCCGCACCACCCTTCTATAATTGAGCACCTGGGATCTTCCAAATCTTGTGTCATTTGGTGAAAGGGGTTTGCCTCCCAACCTACAAACATTTCATAACAGAGATTGCGAGAAACTGAGGCCTTCAGTGGAGAACTGGGGTTTGCAACGACTTCTCCCTTCGAAGATTTCAGATCAGCAGCGAGGATGTGTTGGAGACGTTGCTCAAGGAACAGCTGCTTCTTACCCCTCTTCACACTCTTGCAATCTCTTATCTATCAAGTCTGAAATCTTTGGACAGAAATGGACTTCCAACACCTCACTTCTCTTCAAAAGCTATATATTGGAAGGTGTGACAGTCTCGACTTCCTGCCAAAACAGGGTTTTCCGGCATCTGTTTCTTTCCTGAACATGACCACATGCCCCTCTCTGAAGATGAGGTATGAGAACAAGAAGGGAAAAGAATGGAGAAAGCTAGTTCATATTCCTTGCATAAAGATAGATGACAAAGTCATCATGATATTCTCTCTCTCTCTCTCTCTCTCACACCAAAACTTTTGCTTCTCATTTCACTCTCAACTCTCAAATGTCTGGTACTTTATTTTTATTTGTTATATTGATTGTCTCAACTTTTCTACATAAAATCTACATAGAGATTTTTCTTTCATTTTTAAGGTTAACCATTTTTAGTTGTTTCGCCATGTTTTTTGTTGCACAATATATATATACATAAATGGTGCTGGTTCATAACTTCAATGATGTAAAGCAGAGTAGTATCCTGTTTCATCCCCTATCTAAGATTTAAAGAGAGAGTGGATGATCCCGCTGAATTCTTTTCAAAGTTTCAGAGTTCAATTACTAAAATAAAAGGAACAGGGCAGAGGAGTAAAATTTGTCACATGTATCTGCAGAAATTTCTATTGCATTGTTTAGGCCCAGCATACTGCATCGCTTTCTTGTTCTGTTTCTTTGTCCTTTAAAAAAAATGTTTCTTGAAATTTTCAGGAGAATGTGATGGGAGTGACTTATTTATGTGCGTTCTGTGGAAATGGAAAGACATGATTATCTGAGGAAACCAAAATTACGACAAGTTGTAGTCCTTGAATGCCACTCAGTGGCTCTGCCTCTGCCCATCCGGCATGAACATGATTCTCCTGCATCGGAAAAGGTAACCCCAACTGAGTATGATGGTTTTCACATGCTGGTGTGGTTTGAACATGGCGGCATGATTTTCTCATCTTTCAATTAAACTTTAATCTTCAGGTGGACACAGCACGGATGTGTTGAAGAGTGTGTGGGTTCGTTGCGTGTTGCCTCATGGCTGTGCTTGCTAGTAATGTATAGAGCTGGCTTGAATACCTGTACATTACGTTTACTAGACTAGGTGGCTTGCTGTTGTAGCAACAGATTTCATTCCATAGCCAAGATTCAGATTCTGTGAAAGTGTCTCTTCAATTGGTTACTGTCATCTATACTGTGAGTTTCTAATTGTTTAATTCAACTATACTACCCTTTAAAAAATATGCTTCTTTATATTTCAGGACAATCATCCAAAAGCAACACGTGTTTGCTTAAATGAATTACTAGTCGTCGAATCGTGCTATGGTTATCTGTCATCATGAATGTGATATTCCTGCATGGGCGATGAGGTAACCCTGCATGATGTTTTTTTTCCCTTTCTAATACTGATGTGATTTGAGTGTGGTAGAATGCATAAGGAAAAGATTCAGATTGTCAAACTTGAATGCTTAACAACTGGAATTAATTTGAAGTGCTTATTAGGTTCCACTAAGACATATGCTTGTTTTCTTAGATCACTCATTAATTTATAGTATCTTCAACTTTGAATTTAAGGCATCTTTCTGAGACAAGGTATGAAAAAGGAATGCGCTCAAGTTGACATTTGCATTCAATATCAATGAGAAGAAACAAACATTTTTTCAATTTGATGATGAACGGAAGTGGGCTAAACCACATGAAGGAAAAACTCCACGCAATCTTTTCTTTGCCTCTTATGCTTGGACTTTGATATATTTTTCTTTCATCACAAGTTAAATTTGAATCTCTCTACAGGAGTTGTTTGCTCAATATTTTAGGAATAAGCAATTCAGGAAAACTGGTTCCAAAATTTTGTTCCCACTTTCAGAGTTTGATTGGGATGATAAATGGGAAAAGTGGGGAAGAATGTGAAGGCATTATTCCTAATGCCTCTGTAAATATGTTGCACCTTATCTGTAGAATTTGTCTTTAATCATTTAGGCTTGTACACTAGTCAAATGTTAACAGTGAAATTCAACTATGCTTTCAGGGCAAAATTATGTCACTATCGTGTTCGTCGGCTTTGCTGATGCAGATAGCAAACTGTGGAACTGTAAAGATAGGATTATCTAAGGCCAATGATTTTAACGTCCATCAATTAGCTGTCCACGAATGGTTGTCCTGCAGTGTGGCATGAATATGATTCTCCTTCAATTGGATAGGTAACCCCACGAATGATTTTACTCATATATTGCTTTATTTTCAATACAATCAGCATTCCTTTTCATCTTCTCTTCATGTTGCTGCCATCTTCGGGTGGGTGCAGATATGTTTTTGCGCATACACAGCTCTGTTGAAGTGAGAACGGGTGACGATGCCCACAAAACAATATGAGAGCCAGGTTTCTGTGGAGCACCACCCTCATGCTTGCCCTCCTTGGAATTCTGTCCATTATGTTACTAGAGCAGGTGGGTGGTTGTTGCGCTATACATTTCACAGGAATGATATTTCTTATGTTGAACACTGCAGATAAAAAAGTTTGAGTTCCATTTCACTTTTGTTTCTCCAGAATTGTTTCTGAAAAGTTCATAAATAAACAACTTTTTTTTCCTTTCTAATTGAGATAAAGAGAGACGGTGTAGTCAGGGACACGCTGATTATATTCATCAATATAAAGAAAAAGTCCACTTGTTGACTGTGACGTAACATAATGAATAGCTCATGTATAAGTTGATGCTAATTCAATCTGTTTATTAGTTGGAATTATTTAAGAAACTGCACCAGTTAGGTTTGATTTTAAGAACCATTTGCTTGTTTTCCAAGATCAATTCGATCGTTTATAATTTCAACATATTTGAATTTAGCAGTATTCATACATGTTGAGCTGGGGTATGAAAAAGAAAAGCACTTGTGTTGGCATCCTATAGAAACAGATATGAGAAGAAACAGGATTTTCACAACTTGATGTGGAAATGAAGTGGGAGAATGCATCGATCTGAAGGTAAAGCTGTGTCTTCTTTCACTGCATTAACTGTGCACATACCCTCCATGAGTTTTTGTTGGAATGTCCACATACTCTCCTTAAAGAAAACGGTGTTAATCGGACATTGTTCCTATTGTCACAGCCTATGAAACGATCCAAAGGAACTGATGGATTACAGCATTTTGCTCTACCATTGAGGATGTTATGAGCTATCCCTGGAGTTGTATCAGGACAAAAAGGTATGTTTTCTATATGTGAGGTGACATGCGACTACAATTGGAATCTAATAAAATATGAGCAATCCCTTCGAGTTGTTCAAGCCGAAGAAACAAGGGGAGATGGATGTCGAACGCAAGGATGGTTTGCCGCAAAAAACGTATGGATTCATGCAAGGTTTTAGTGACGTTCAAGTGGGTTCACCAAGAAAGCGAGGGAAGGAGAAGTCTCTTGGTGGGAGCAAAGATATGAACTTGGATGCGTCTGATGAGCAGGAAACTATGAAAACAAAGCAGGAAGAGTTGATGGAAATTTGTAATGGCGGCAGAGATGGTGCTGCTGCTGTGAGCAATAAGGATGTCAATGCCAAGGCTGTCAGAAAGCATCGTAAAAGTCAAGGAATGGCCCGGGAATATTGAGACTCAAGAGGTTGATTTTGGCAGCAGAGATGGTGGTGCTGTTGATTCTAGTTTTTTTTCTTTGTGAATGCATATTGATGTTGTTGTTGGTTGGTTTTAGTTCTGTTTAAGAAGGCTTATGGTCTCGAGTTTTGGCAGGCAATGTGTGTTGCTTCACCTAGCAAACGAGGGAAGGAGAACGCCCTTGATCAGAGCGAAGATGTGAAGTACTCGGGACACAGCAAAGCAGCACAAGTTGATGGAAACTTGTAATGCAGCAGAGATGGTGTCGCAGGATCAAGGAATGATGCCAAGTGAAGGAGCAAGGGCAAGACTGCAAGAGGGTGTCGCAAGGTCAAGGAATGCCGCATGGAGAGCAGAGGTTGATCTTGAGCTTCCCCTACCTCAGGGCACCATTAGCTGCTGAGGATGTAGGAAATGCTCTCCAATTTTTATTCAGTGAAACATTTAGAGAGGTAATTCTTACTTTTGTTCTATTATATATTTGATTAAAAATGTTGCTCTAAACTTGTTTTAATTGATTTTGTACACCCTTTTTTTGGGTGCTAAAACATTCATGAACTTCCAATTCACTTGAAATCTCTTTTTCTTTCTCGTTTCTTTTTACTCTAGTTTACTAAAATTGGTAAGTCCCAAGCTGAATCTGTTATTCGAGGACTATCGCGTGGAGGAAGTGGACGGCCTGGACAGTTTGTGATGGGAGTGACTTACTTGTGTGCACTCTGTGGCTCTGCCTATCCGGCATGAATATGATTCTCCTGCATCAAAAAAGGTAACCCCACCCAACCCGAGGACGATGGTTTTCACATACTGGTGTGATTTGAATACGGCAGCATGATTTTCTCATCCTTCGCTTTCACTTTAATCTTCAGGTAGACACAGCGCGGATACGTTGAAGAGTGTGGGTTCGTTGCGTGCTGCCTCATGCCTGTGCTTGCTTGAATACTCGTACATTACGTTTACTAAACTAGGCTGCGTAGCTTGCTGTTGGGGCTACAGATTTCCCCCGGGAAGGATACATCATCCTGGTCATGGATACTGCACAAGGTAAAAACATGAAGCGAGAAATTGGGTCGCTTTGTCGCAATCCCCTACTCAGATGTATGTTGCTGCCCATGAATCAGCACCGGATATGACTAATAATACGAAGCCCGTTATTTGGTGCACTAGGAGGACACTGGGCTTTGCACTCATCACTTGCTTGGAGTTTCTTCATAGAATAATTGTTTCAGTTGACCTGTGTTAGGATATGACATTATTATTGAGCTTTGATTAAATACGAAGGGGAGTGCTTGCAACTTCTCACTTACCTTCTCATTTTAATCTTTTCACTTTTACTCATGTTACACGTATTCCACTAGCATGTAAAACTAAAAATTTATGAAAAATGCTAGGGAGACTGGTTTTGAATCATATGTTGTTGACCTCATGATATAGAAGTTGATGGTTAGTTACCTTCCTTAATGATTTAAGACTTGCATAGCATAGTATGTAACACTTCCATTTATTTCCTAGGGATGGGATAACAAAACCAATAACTCATTTATTATGCCGGAGCATACACGACTTTTCGTGTCAGAAGAATAACATGCTCTGACAGTAATACCATGACACTTTTTAGGCCTATCATTACGAGGTGTGGAGTTCATCATTACTAGGTGTTGCCTACCATCTATTACTAGGTGTAAATTTTATCGCAAAAGAGCTCAGTGATATTTAGCGGTGAACCTCCCACATATAATTCGTATATTATTTTTTGGGGTGTGATATCCACACACCCCATTTTATTTCTCACACTCTTCCATTTTCGGCCGTCGTATCGAATGAATTGAAAAAGATCAACAACAACAACAACAACAACAACAAAGCCTTTTCCCACTAAGTGGGGTCGGCTATATGAATCCTAGAACGCCATTGCGCTCGGTTTTGTGTCATGTCCTCCGTTAGATCCAAGTACTCTAAGTCTTTTCTTAGAGTCTCTTCCAAAGTTTTCCTAGGTCTTCCTCTACCCCTTCGGCCCTGAACCTCTGTCCCGTAGTCACATCTTCGAACCGGAGCGTCAGTCGGCCTTCTTTGCACATGTCCAAATCACCGGAGCTGATTTTCTCTCATCTTTCCTACAATTTCGGCTACTTCTACTTTACCTCAGATATCCTTATTCCCAATCTTATCCTTTCTCGTGTGCCCACACATCCCACGAAGCATCCTCATCTCCGCTACACCCATTTTGTGTACGTGTTGATGCTTCACCGCCCAACATTCTGTGCCATACAACATCGCTGGCCTTATTGCCGTCCTATAAAATTTTCCCTTGAGCTTCAGTGGCCTACGACGGTCACACAACACGCCGGATGCACTCTTACACTTCATCCATCCAGCTCGTATTCTATGGTTGAGATCTCCATCTAATTCTCCGTTCTCTTGCAAGATAGATCCTAGGTAGCGAAAACGGTCGCTTTTTGTGATCTTCGCTAGATTGCTCCGGTCATTAGTGTGGATAAGTATATAAATGGATAGAGATAGGAAAGCAAACACAAGATGTACGTGGTTCACCCAGATTGGCTACGTCCACAGAATAGAAGAGTTCTCATTAATTGTGAAGGGTTTACACAAGTACATAGGTTCAAGCTCTCCTTTAGTGAGTACAAGTGAATGATTTAGTACAAATGACATTAGGAAATATCGTGGGAGAATGATCTCGTAATCACGAAACTTCTAAATATCGGAGTGTGGTGTAAAGGAATATGATTCTCCTGCATGGGCGATGAGGTAACCCTGGATGATGTTTTTTTTCCCTTTCTCATGCTGATATGATTTGAGTGTGATAGAATGCACATTCATCTTAAGATAAGGAAAAGATCCAGATTGTCAAACTTGAACGCGTAACAAACTGGAATTTAATTTGAAGAAGCTGTGCTAATTAGGTTCCACTGAGACATATGCTTGTTTTCTTTGATCACTCATTAATTTATAGTATCTTCAACTTTGAATTTAAGGTATCTTTCTGAGACAAGGTATGAAAAAGGAATGCGCTTGAGTTGACATCTGCATTCAATATCGATGAGAAGAAACAAGCAATTTTTCAATTTGATGACGAATGGAAGTGGGCGAAACCACGTGAAGGTAAAACTCCACACAAGCTTTTCTTTGCCTCTAATTCTTGTGAAGGACTTTGATATATATATATATATATATTTTTTTTCCATCACAAGTAAAATTTGAATTTGTTTACTAGAGTTGTTTACTCAATATTTTAGGAATAAGAAATTCAGGAAAACTGGTTCCTAAATTTTCTTATTATTTTGCATCTTGGTACACCTCAAGTGATTACTACTCTGCTCCCACTAAAACTTTCACATTGCTATCTTTCCATGTCAAATCATGTCTAAATTTTGTTCCCACTTTCAGAGATTGATTGCGATGATAAAGTGGGGAAAGTAAGGACAAATGTGAAGGCATGATTCCTAAGGCTTTTGTAAATATGTTACATCTATCTGTAGAATTTTTCTTTAATCATTTAGGCTTATATATTAGTCAAATCTTAACAGTGAAATTCAACTATGCTTTCAGGGCAAGATTATGTCACTAACGTGTTTGTCGGCTTCTCTGATGTAGATAGCAAACTGTTGAACTGTAAATATTGAATTATCAAAGGCCAACGATTTTAACATCCATCAATTAGTTGTCCATGAATGGTTCTCCTGCAGTGTGGCATGAATATGATTCTCCTTCAATTGGATAGGTAACCCTTCTAATGATGTTTTACTCATATACTCTTCTTTTTTTCAATAAAAGCAGCATGCCTTTTCATATTCTCTTCATGCTGCTGCCATGTTCGAATGGGTGCAGATATGTTTTTGCACAAACACAGCTGATGGAGTGAGAATGGGTGACGATGACCACAAAACAAAAATGAGAGCCAGGTTTCTTTGGAGCACTGCCCTCATGCTTGAGCTTGTTGGAAGTCAGTACATCATGTTACTTGAGCAGGAAGAGCTGATGGAAATTTGTTATGGCAGCAGAGATGGTTCTGCTGCTATGAGCAATAAGGATGTCAATGCTGCTATGAGCAATAAGGATGTCAATGGCAAGGTAGTGAGAAATCATCATAAAGTCAAGGAGTGGGCCAGGAATATTGAGACTTAAGTGGTTGAATTTGGCAGCAGAGATGGTGGTGGTGTTGATTATAGTGATTTCTTTTTGAATGCATATTGATATTGTTGTTGGTTGGTTTTAGTTCTGTTTAAGAGGGCTTATGGTCTCGAGTGTTGGCGGGCAATCTGTGTTGATTCACCTAGCAAACAAGGGAAGGAGACCACCCTTGATCAGAGTGAATCTGTGAATTAGTTCGATCCAGGAAGGCAGGACTAGTTGATGGAAACTTGTAATTCGGCAGAGATGGTGCTGCTGCTGTGAATGAGAATGATGCCAAGGGCAAGGCTGCAAGAGGGTGTCACAGGGTCAAGGAACACCGCGTTGAGACCGGAAAGGTTGATCTTGAGCTTCCCCTACATCAGGGCACCATTAGCTGCCGAGGATGTGGGAAATATTTTGAAATTCTGTGAAACTTTTAGAGAGGTAATTCTTACTTTAGTTGTATCATATATTTGATTCAAATGTTGCTCTAAACTTGTTTTAATTGATTTTGTGCACCTTTTCTTAGGTACTATCTCATTTTTTTCTTCTTCTTTTTACTCTAGTTTTTTAAAATTGAAACGTCCCAAGCTGACTCTGTTCTTCGAGAACTATCGCGTGGAAGATGTGGACGAAGTGAACAGTACTCCATTGTTCGATTTCATAGCTATAAAGTACTTTAGTAAGCACTCTACCTCGTATATTATAGTTATGCATAAAGTACTTTAGTAAGCTTTGATGGTGAAAATAGTTCATGTGGTTTACGCCAACTTTATTTTCTCTAAGGTCTCTTGAGCAAGCAAGCACCAACCGATCATGGTTCCAAGATTTGGAGAACCTAATCTCTGCATCCAGGGTCGCTAAGGTTGAAGGAGCTGCCCGCAGAGTGTTTTAGTGGAGGCGGGGATGGATATGATGCCTTAAGCTTTTAAATTTCCTCTGCGATGAGGCTCTTAACACAAAGTAAGTAGAAGATACATATTATGCAAATTATAATTTTGTAATTGTCCTGTTTTCTGCATTTCAAGTTACAAGATCTTTTCGGTCTTTCCTCCAGGACACCGAGGGGATGGATTGGGGAGCACAATGAAAGATTGGCCAATGTAAAAGGGACGTGATAGCAAAAATTTCATATTGGAGTCTGGGGATCGATAATATGAAGATATTGCCCAAACATATGCACGCCTGCACCACCCTTAAAAAATTGAGGACCTGGGATCTTCCAAAATTTGTGTCATTTGGTGAAAGGGGTTTGCCTCCCAACCTACAAACATTTCATAACAGAGATTGTGAGTAACTGAGGCCTTCAGTGGAGAACTGGGGTTTGCAACGACTTGTCTCCCTTCAAAGATTTCAGATCAGCAGCGAGGATGTGTTGAAGAAGTTGCTCAAGGAACAGCTGCTTCTTACCGCTCTTCACACTCTTGCAATCTCTTATCTATCAAGTCTGAAATCTTTGGACATAAATGGACTTCAACATCTCTCTTCTCTTCAAAAGCTATATATTGGAAGGTGTGATAGTCTCGACTTCCTGCCAAAACAGGGTTTTCCGGCATCTATTTCTTTCCCGAACATCACCAGATGCCCCTCTCTGAAGAAGAGGTATGAGAACAAGAAGGGAAAAGAATGGAGAAAGATAGCTCATATTCCTTGCATAAAGATAGATGACAAAGTCATCATGATATGATCTCTCTCTCTCTCTCTCTCTCTCTTTCTCTCTCTCTCTCTCACACCAAAACTTTTGCTTCTCATTTCACTCTCAACTCTCTAATGTCAGGTACTTTATCTTTTATTTGTTATATTGATTGTCTCAACTTTTCTACATAAAATCTACATATAGATTTTTCTTCCTTTTTTATAGTTAACCATTTTTAGTTGTTTAGCCAATCTAAGATTTAAAGAGAGAGTGGACGAACCCGCTGAATTCCTTTCAAAGTTTCAGAGTTCAATTACTAAAATAAGAGGAACAGGGCAGAGGAGTAAAATTTGTCACATGTATCTGCAGAAATTTCTATTGAATTGTTTAGGCCCAGCATACTGCCTTGCTTTCTTGTTCTGTTTTCTTTTTCCTTTAAAGAAAAATGTTTCTTGAAATTTTTAGGAGAATGTGATGGGAGTGACTTATTTATGTGCGTTCTGTAGAAATGGAAAGACATGATTATCTGAGGAAACCAAAATTACGACAAGTTGTAGTCCTTGAATGCCACTCAGTGGCTCTGCCTCTGCCCATCCGGCATGAACATGATTCTCCTGCATCGGAAAAGGTAACCCCACCTGAGTATGATGGTTTTCACATGCTGGTGTGGTTTGAACATGGTGCATGATTTCCTCATCTTTCAATTAAACTTTTATCTTCAGGTGGACACAGCACGGATGTGGTGAAGAGTGTGTGGGTTCGTTGCGTGTTGCCTCATGGCTGTGCTTTCTGGTAATGTATAGAGATGGCTTGAATACCTGTACATTACGTTTACTAGACTAGGTGGCCTTCTGTTGTAGCAACAGATTTCATTCCATAGCCAAGATTCAGATTCTGTAAAAGTCTCTTCAATTGTTTACTGTCATCTATACTGTGAGTTTCTAATTGTTTAATTCAACTACGCTACCCTTTAAAAAATATGCTTCTTTATATTTCAGAACAACATCATCCAAAAGCAACACGTGTTTGTTTAAATGAATGACTAGTCGTTGAATCCTGTTGTGGCTATCGCATGGGTTTATGCCCTCGAGTTTTGATAGGTAACCGGTGTTGGTTCACCAAGAAAACGAGGGAAGGAGAAGTCTCTTGGTGGAAACAAAGATATGAACTTGGATGCATCTCTGAATCTGATGAGCCGGAAACTATGAAAACAAAGCAGGAAGAGTTGATGGAAATTTGTAATGGCGGCAGATATGGTGCTGCTGCTGTGAGCAATAAGGATGTCAATGCCAAGGCGTTCAGAAAACATCATAAAGTAAAGGAATGGCCCGGGACTATTGAGACTCAAGAGGTTGATTTTGGCAGCAGAGATGGTGCTATTGATTATAGTTTTTTCTTTGAGAATGCATATTGATATTGTTTTTGGTTGGTTTTAATTCTGTTTAGGAGGGCTTATGGTCTCAAGTTTTGGTAGGCAATGTGTGTTGATTCACCTAGCAAACGAGGGAAGGAGAACGCCCTTGATCAGAGCAATGATGTGAAGTACTGGGATGCGGCAAAGCAGGACGGGTTGATGGAAACTTGTAATGCAGCAGAGATGGTGCTGCTGCTGTGAATAAGAATAATGCCAAGGGCAAGAGCAAGGGCAAGACTGCAGGAGGGTGTCGCAGGGTCAAGGAACGCCGCATTGAGAGCAGAGAGGTTGATCTTGAGCTTCCCCTACGTCAGGCCACCATTAGCTGCTGAGGATATGGGAAATGCTCTTCAATTTTTGAAGTTCAGTGAAACTTTTAGAGGTAATTCCTACTTTTGTTCTATTATATATTTGATTAAAAAGGTTGCTCAAAACTTGCTTTAATTGATTTTGTGCACCCTTTTTTTGGGTGCTAAAACATTCCTGAACTTCCAATTCACTCGAAATCTCATTTTTTATTTTCTTGTTTCTTTTTACTCTAGTTTTTTTTAAATTGAAAACTCCCAAGCGGAATCTGTCTTCCGACAACGCCTGGACAGTTTGTGATGGGAGTGACTTATTTCTGTGCATTCTGTGGAAATGTAAAGACATGGCTATCTGAGGCAACCAAAATTACGACAAGTGGTAGTCCTTGAATTCCGCTCTGTGGCTCTGCCTATCCGGCTTGAATATGATTGTCCTGCATCGAAAAGGTAACTCCACCGCAGGATGATGGTTTTCACATACTGGTGTGATTGAATACGGCGGCATGATTTTCTCATCTTTCGCTTTCACTTTAATCTTCAGGTAGACACAGTGCGGATACGGTGAAGAGTGTGGGTTCGTTGCGTGCTGCCTCATGGCAGTGCTTGCTTGAATACCTGTACATTACGTTTCCTAGACTAGGTGGCGTGGCTTGCGTTTGTGGCAACAGATTTCCTCGGGGAAGGATGTATCTCCATCCTGGTCATGAATACTGCACAATGTAAAAATATGAAGCGAGAAATTGGGTCACTTTGTTGCAATGCCCTACTCCGATGTATGGTGCTCTCCATGAATTAGCACACCATGGTCTCGTTTGGCACGCCGCATAGAGTACAGGATATGACTAATAGTACGAAGCCCGTTGTTTGGTGCATTAGGACACAGGGTTCTGCACTCATCGTTTGCTTGGCGGTTCTTCAAAGAATAATTGTTTCATTAGACCTGTTTTAGGATATGAAATTGTTATTGAGCTTTGATTAAATACAAATGGGAGTGCTTACAACCTTCTCACTTACCTTCACGTTTTAATCTTTTCAGTTTTACTTATGTTACGTGTATTCCGCTAGCATGTAAAACTAAAAATTTAATCACTTTTTGGTTGACAAACTAAAATTTTAAGGAAAATGCTAGGGAGATTGTTTTTGAACCATATGTTGTTGGCTGCATGATGTGACAGTTGATGGTTGGATTTTTTCTTTAATGATTTAAGACTTGCATAACATAGTACGTAACATTACCGATTATGGCTGTTTTTTGAACCATATGTTGTTGACCGCATGATGTGGCAGTTGATGGTTGAATTCTTTCTTTAAAGATTTAAGACTTGCATAGCATAGTACGTAACACTACTGGTTATTTCCTAGGGGTGGGATAACAAAACCATTAACTCATTTATTATGCCGGAGCAAACACAACTTTTCGTGTCAGAAGAATAACATGTTTTGATAGTGATACCATGACACTTTTTAGGCCTATCATTACTAGGTGTTGCTTATGATCTCATTCATTCACTGATATTGTCCTCACTTAACCAATATTGTCCTCACTTAACCATCTATTACTTGGTGTAAACTTTATCACAGAATGCCACAGTAATATTTAATGGTAAACCTCCCACATAATTTGTATATTATTTTTTTATCTCCCAAGTCGCTGAATGAAAGGAGACGAGAGGAGACCTGAGGCAGGATGTAGGATCTGTTTGAAACCCCTGTACTTTTTGGTCGACTTCAAGTTGGTATGAAGGATTCAATCTGAACACAATCCAAACTTATGTGGTAAAATTCATGTATTGTATCGATTGTCTAATTCTTCTCTTTAAACAAATCTAATTACACCGAATGAATCTTAAGGTACAATAAAACAAAAGATGAACACAAAATATAAGGCTAGCACTACAAAGTTACAAATCCTATCCTTCGGATAGCAAACAATGAACAATGAGGCAACTAGAAGAGAGATACTCTGAAGCAGCCTAAAGAATAACATTTTTAAAAAAGATACAAAAAGAAGGAGATGTCGAAAGCAATAACATCACCTGCTCATCTCGTCGGCGGGTCCAAGATCGCATCCATTTCTATTTGTGCAGGGGACGCTCTTGGATTGCCAAACTTCTCGAATTCTCTTGCAATCTGAACATCACAAGGTCTACAATACTGATACAAAAACTTAACAACAAAGCGTGGAGCGATCGCGGCTGTGAGATTGCCATCAAACATAACCAAAACGATGCAGCCTTTGCGACTTAAAAAATGGCACTGTCAAATTGTATTGAAGTTGCAAAGATTAGCATATACAAATGCAAGTACTATCTATAATAGAAAACTTCAGAAATGCATGTGTGGAGCTTCTTGAAGCACAATAAACCCGTTAGCATTTGTGACAATGACTATTTTCAGTTCCAGTAAAAAAAATTACATTAATAAAATTGTTGATAGCTATTTCTTAGATGGCTTGTTCGGTATTTCTAGGAGAGAGGGGAAAAAGAAAACGAATATCATGTTCTACCATGAACTGCAGATATTGAGTTTAGCACTTAATGTAACCAAAGAAAAGGGTTCATGGATAGAAACCAAGATGTAATACTTCTAGCAGAGTTTTTCAATATGTAAAGCAACTTGAAACAGTTCGTTACTAAGAAATTTTAGAAAGAGATTCAACAACCCCGATGTAATTCAGATCATTTTTTTTTTTCTGGAAACGATTCTCATCTTGGGAATGGATTGCAGAGGCATGAATTTTGCCTACATTAATATTTGGGACAGATATTAATATTTGGGAATGGATTGCAGTGGTGGTCTTGGGTATGTGCAATAGGTGCCCTTGCACAGGGCCCCCAATCTTAAGGGGTTCCTAAATGATGATAGCATATGTATATATGTACCAACTTGGTTTCCGTAAAAAGAATTCATCTTAGGGAAATTTTTTAGGATTTGTATGTGAATAAGAGAATAATGGCCTCCATCTGTATTAGAGGAATCACTTTTATGTTTCTTAGTTTGGTTCTGATGGCTTAGCTCTAAATTGTGTTTTACGTTCATGATTACTGTTGATTTGAACTATAACTCACGAGTAATAATACTCCATTTAGATACCACATTAATACAACTATAGACATATAAATTAGCTTCGCTATAGTGGGATTCTTTTACACAGGGACCCATACCCCTAAAATCTCATAACAGGCCCTGATCGCTAAGGTAGATGAAACTTAAAATTAGCTGAAACAAAAAATAAATCATGTAAATAACACAAACACAAGAGCTATATCTTACCCAAGCAAAAGACCACAATCACCAAATACATAAACTAATGTCAAGTTGTCACCAAATAACAAGTAATCCACAAGATGAAATGAAATAACAGTACAACAACAACAACAACAACAAAGCCTTTTCCCACTAAGTGGGGTCGGCTATATGAATCCTTGAACGCCATTGCGCTCGGTTTTGTGTCATGTCCTCCGTTAGATCCAAGTACTCAAGTCTTTTCTTAAGGTCTCTTCCAAAGTTTTCCTAGGTCTTCCTCTACCCCTTCGGCCCTGAACCTCTGTCCCGTAGTCACATTTTCGAACCGGAGCGTCAGTAGGCCTTCTTTGCACATGTTCGAACCACCGGAACCGATTTTCTCTCATATTTCCTTCAATTTTGGCTACTCCTACTTTACCTCGGATATCCTCATTCCCAATCTTATCCTTTCTCGTGTGCCCATACATCCCACGAAGCATCCTCATCTCCGCTACACCCATTTTGTGTACGTGTTGATGCTTCACCGCCCAACATTCTGTGCCATACAACATCGCTGGCCTTATTGTCGTCCTATAAAATTTTCCCTTGAGCTTCAGTGGCCTACGACGGTCACACAACACGCCGGATGCACTCTTACACCTCATCCATCCAGCTTGTATTCTATGGTTGAGATCTCCATCTAATTCTCCGTTCTCTTGCAAGATAGATCCTAGGTAGCGAAAACGGTCACTTTTTGTGATCTTCGCTAGATTGCTCCGGTCATTAATGTCGATAAGTATATAAATGGATAGAGATAGGAAAGCAAACACAAGATGTACGTGGTTCACCCAAATTGGCTACGTCCACGGAATAGAGGAGTTCTCATTAATTGTGAAGGGTTTACACAAGTACATAGGTTCAAGCTCTCCTTTAGTGAGCTCTCCTTTAGTGAGTACAAGTGAATGATTTAGTACAAATGACATTAGGAAATATTGTGGGAGAATGATCTCGTAACCACGAAACTTCTAAGTACCGGAGTGTGGTATCGTCTTGACTTGCCTTATCTGTCTCATAGGTAGATGTGGCATCTTCTCTGGAAGTACTCTTCCTCCATCCAGGGGTGGTATCTGTAACTGGTGGAGATGCACAAGGTAATGTATCAATTTCACTTGAAGCTTACTTGTAGTTTCAGGCTTGGTCAAACGCGATACAAACCATGTAGTAGGAGTCCCCCAAGTCGCCGGGCTAGGGGATCTGCTGAAAGATGTGACAGACAAGGTAAGCAATCAGAGCTCCGGCTGATTGTTCACATTCTCCCTATCTTGCAGGCAACATGAAGGATAAAGAGAAGAAAAATGAGAAGAGATGATATGGGATACTTTTGCTTTTGAAGAAGTAACTTTCCACATGCTTATTCTTGAACCGGGCTGGAGGGTTTTCTGGTTTCCTCCAGAGTATAAGGCCGACTAAGGAATTTGAGGGTCAAAACAAGTCCATCAAATCTAGAGTACGTTCGACCCTGCTGATATGGGATACTTTTGCTTTTGACAGAGTAGTGGATGTATCGGCACGTGTGCTGTTACGCTTGTCTCCACATGCTTCCTTGTATCCTTCTCACTTGCCCTATCTGTTCCTCAGGCAGATGCGGTATCTTCCCTGGAAGCATAAGATGTTGAAGATGAGTACTCGAGAGCAATGCCAGGTAAGTAATCAGGTAAGGGGTTCCAGGCAGTCAGTTCCTGGCTGGAAGCTTGATTCCAAGTGCTGACTGATTGCTCTCTTTCTCCTTGTCTTGCAGGTAAGAACAAGGCCAAAGGAAAAGACAGGGAAAAAGCATGATATGGGATACTCTTGCTTTTAACCCTGATGATATGATATATTCTTGCTCTAGTATAGCTTGTTTACAGAGGTATTATCGGGGGGAAAGAAAGCTGAATATTTCGAAAGGCTTCGTTGGGAGTGCTCTCTCAGATAAGAGAAAGGGTTGAGCATTTTTGCAGGTCTGACTGTCCGTTAGGGATGGAGGTCGACATATATAGGAGTCTCCCTAACATCAAGTAATAATGTTATTCCTTTACCCTGCTTGGTTATAGCACGGTAGTGGGAGCTGCCAGCTTCACATGTTTTAACTCTGTCAGAGCACTTTGAAAAAGTCGTCTGTGGTATCTGGAAAGCTGATGTTGCGTGTGAAGATTACAGACAAGCTTTATCCAAGGAGATCCAGCTCTTGAAGTTGGGAAAGTGGTGCCTCTTCGGTTTTCGAACAAGCACTCCTGTCGGGGATCTGGCTCTCGAGATTCGGAGAACGATGCCTCTTCGATTTTTGAGAAAGCAATCCTGCTGGGGGTCTGGCTCTCGAGATTCGGAGAGCGGTGTCTCTTCGATTTTTGAGAAAGTAATCATGTTGGGAGTCTAGCTCTCGAGATTCGGAGGGCGGTGCCTCTTCGATTTTGGAGCAAGCAATCTTATTGGGAGTGTTTTCTCGAATGTGAGTAAAGGTTGGGCATGTTTGCTAGTCTACCTTGCCACGAAGCACAGAGATTGACACACAGGGACTTTCCAATTATCCAGCAGTGGTACTGTTCCTTTACCCTCTCTTCAATTTTTGAGAAAGTAATCATGTTGGGAGTCTGGCTCTCGAGATTCGGAGGGCGGTGCCTCTTCGATTTTGGAGCAAGCAATCTTGTTGGGAGTGTTTTCTCGAATGTGAGTAAAGGTTGGGCATGTTTGCTAGTCTACCTTGCCACGAAGCACAAAGGTTGACACACAGGGACTTTCCAATTATCCAGCAGTGGTACTGTTCTTTTACCCTCTCTTCGATTTTTGAGAAAGTAATCATGTTGGGAGTCTGGCTCTCGAGATTCGGAGGGCGGTGCCTCTTCGATTTTGGAGCAAGCAATCCTGTTGGGAGTGTTTTCTCGAATGTGAGTAAAGGTTGGGCATGTTTGCTAGTCTACCTTGCCACGAAGCACAGAGGTTGACACACCGGGACTTTCCAATTATCCAGCAGTGGTACTGTTCCTTTACCCTTGTGGGTAATAATATGGTAGCTAGACCTTCAAAATTTATGTGTCTAAACTTTGTTAGTGTTGTTTCTTTGCAATTCTTTTACCCTTCTTGGTCAGAGCGATGTAGCGGGAGCTGCAAGCTTCACGTGTCTCAACTTTGTCAGAGAACTTTGGCAAAGTTATCTGTGGTACCTATGAGTTACTGTTGCGTGTGGGAAGTGGGTGATTGAACAGTACGATTCATGTGCTTTCTATTTCGCCAGAAATCTTCGACAGAATGCCCATAATTTCCGCAAAGCTGAGTGTGCGTGTGACAGGTGCTGCAAGGCTGGAAAAGTAGGTGCCTCTTCGATTTCTGAGATCGGCCCTCGTGGTCTCTGAGCAGCCCAGCTTTTGAGAAAGCAAGCCTCTTCGATTTCTGAGATCGGCCTTCGTGGTCTTTGAGCAGCCCAGCTTTCGAGAAAGAAAACGCCTCTTCGATTTCTGAGATCGACCCTCGTGGTCTCTGAGCAGCCCAGCTTTTGAGAAAGCAAACGCCTCTTTGATTTCTGAGCAGGCGCCTCTTCGATTTCTGAAGCTTCGTCGAGTGCAGATTTTTATAGGGGCTGACATTAAGTTCCAAAGCATACTTGAATATCCACCAGTAGAAGCTCCATTCTTGCACTTCTAAGATCTTGATTTGTCCGACCTCTTCTCTCTTCAACACCTTTGAAAATGTCTGGCCCCTCCGACCGTTGTTTTGACTTGAACCTTGTTGAAGAGGCAGCCCCGCCTTCTCCAGACAACATATGGCGCCCATCCTTCGTCTCCCCTACTAGTCCTCTTACCGTTGGGGATTCCGTGATGAAGAATGATATGACCGCTGCGGTAGTGGCCAGGAACCTTCTCACTCCTAAAGATAACAGACTACTTTCCAAACGGTCTGATGAGTTGGCTGTTAAGGATTCTCTGGCTCTCAGTGTTCAGTGTGCAGGTTCTGTGTCTAATATGGCCCAACGCCTATTTGCTCGAACCCGCCAAGTTGAATCATTGGCGGCTGAAGTGATGAGTCTCAAACAGGAGATTAGAGGGCTCAAGCATGAGAATAAACAGTTGCACCGGCTCGCACATGACTATGCTACAAACATGAAGAGGAAGCTTGACCAGATGAAGGAATCTGATGGTCAGGTTTTACTTGATCATCAGAAATTTGTGGGTTTGTTCCAAAGGCATTTATTGCCTTCGTCTTCTAGGGCTGTACCGCGTAATGAAGCTCCAAATGATCAACCTCTGATGCCTCCTCCTTCTAGGGTTTTGTCCAGTACTGAGGCTCCGAATGATCCTCCTCCGGTGCCTTCTCTTTCTGGGGCTCTACCGACTGCTGAGACTTCTCCTAAGCAACCTTTGTGAAGGCTCCCTCTTGTTTGTTTATTTTGACTCAAGTATATGTACATATTTGTAACTTATCGGGGATATCAATAAATAAGCTTTCCTTCATTTCAACGTATTGTGTTAAATACACCAAAACCTTCTTCGCTAAGTTCTTTGAATTTTCTTTTGTTGAAGCTTTGTGAGTGGAGCATGTAGGTTGAGGTAGTGTTCCCTTAATTTCCCGAGGGAGGAAAACTTCTCGGTTGGAGACTTGGAAAATCTAAGTCACTGAGTGGGATCGGCTATATGAATCTTAGAACGCCATTGTGTTCTGTCCTGTGTCAAAACACGTATAACCACGACATACCCGGAAACCATTGCCTCTTCGGCCAGAGGTTTTTGTGTTGGTGAGGAAAAAATAAAATTTGAACTCAGAACACTATGCGGGCACGAGAAATTATCAAGTGCATTGACATGCTCCAACAAATTAGCTTTAACAGGCGTCTGGGCACATAAATCTTGACCCAGATTGGGACGACTGCACATACCCGAATTCCGAATAAATAATAATGGAAGCAACGGGAATATAATGCAAAGTAAAAAGGCTATTTCTTTGTTCCTCTTACTCTTGCCTCATATGAGGTGCCCTATTCATTGCTCCAACACATTTGTGTATTCGGGATCAATGGAGCTTCTTCGCGCCAAAATCTGCTACGGATTGAATCAATCGGCGACGGGCTTTCTGCGAAAAGGACAAAGGCGTTGAAGATAAGGAAAATATGGCAAATTTGAGAATGGGGGAAGTGGGATGATAAGGGAAAAGTTTATACTTTGAAAATTGCAACACTCCAAAGACGCCCTGCTGAAATGAAACCGTAGTAATGCTTCACATTTGAATGCGGAGTGAGGCACCTGGAGACGTACGGTTTTCTTGGGTGGTCGATGCTATGGCAACTCAGAGATAGACAGAGAGAGAAGGCGCGGTGATTAGTGGCGGGATGCATTTCTTTTGCTTCAATTAGACTTGTTTTTCGTTAAAACCAAATAATGTGTTTGAAGTTATACTTTCAACTCTGATTTTTAGTTTCGTTTTAACTATTTGTCGAATTTTCCCTTGAAATTTAATTATATACTTTTATTTATGGCTAAATACCCCCATTGCTGCTAAGAGAAATTGTAGTAATATAACTTAAATTTAGTTGGAGGAATAGTTCCGTAACTAAAAATTCATAATCATTAGTCATTTTTACTTATCAAAACATGCATCTATGATCATTTTTATAAACTCCGTCAAAATAAGTCATGTTGGAAGAACCTTTGCTACAATTGGGTTAAAATTGAGGGATCATTGCTGTAATTTTTCTCATTTGATTTTTCATATTTGCCCCTTGATTTAGTCTCATTTTGACGAAAGTCCTGACGGAGTTGTTGAAAATGTCCATAGTTGCACGTTTTGTTAAGTAAAGTGACCAATGGTTAGGAATTTTTAGTTGAATAATCATTGTTTCAATCAAGGATTTAAATATCGATATTATCGACGAAATATCGCCGATAATATCGTTATTTTCATATAACGATATTTTCAACGTTTACAGTTAAGTATCGTAATAATATCGCGATAATATCGCTAATATCGATAATATCGCGATATTAGCGATATTATCGCGATATTAGCCATAATATCACCGAGGATCCTCCGTCGTCGTCGCAATGGCAGCCGAAAATGAGCAATCCACGCTCAGACCCTGAAAATGAGCAATCCCTTTCTTCGGATCCCAAAACCCGCTCGGATTTGATGGGGGGGGAGAACCGGAGAAGGATCGAGAGACTGAGGGAGAAGAAGAAGGATGGAGAGACTGAGGGAGAAGGATGGACGGAGAGACTGAGGGAGAAGGATCGAGATCGAGGCTGAGGGAGAAGGATAGACGGACGGAGAGACTGAGGGAGAGAAGGATCGAGATCGAGGCTGAGGGAGAAGGATGGACGGACGACGGAGAGACTGAGGGAGAGAATGAGAGACTGCGTGTGTGGTGTGTGCGTGTGTGGTCTGTGCGTGTGTTGCAGAGAAGAAGAAACTGAGGGAGAGAAGCAGAGAGAGGGAGAGCCTGGAAAGTGGAGAGAAAGAGAGGACTGAGAGATAAGATAGATGTGAAGGATGGGGAATCGGGATGGAGGGGAGGTCACACCACACACGTGGTGCTGAAATGGGGAAGCATGCTGCACCTTTTCAAAGTTTCAATTTCAACCACCCACCCAACCATGATTTTTACTTTTAATTTTAAAAAGTTAAATATAACCATTCAAAATATCTTAAGTTATATGACTTAATGTATTTTTAAATTTTAGATTGGTTGGATATTCTTTTTACATTTTATCATTCGATTTATTTGTGGGCTAACGAGGGAAACCAAACTAGCACATATGAACAAAAACTCGTCATCGTAGAGCTTTGGCTTCTATTCAAATTAGTAACATGAAAGGAAAACCAATCATACAATTTAGTCTAAATGGTGGAAGTGACGTTTCTACGTCAGTCTTATATTTACTACATCATCAATGTAATTAAAAACCTATAATTACCTAAGTAGAACCGTTCATCTCATTTTGGCGTCTTCGATTACCAAAACATAATCATGTACTATGCCTATATGATTTTGTATTAACACGTTGGATAAAAATATCACTCAAAATTTTGATATGGCTTTCAAAATTGACCAAACAGTTTTCTTTTTTCTCGAAACTAGATGATGTAAAATGTGATTAACCAAATTATTATTATTTTAAAAAAAATAAAGAAAAATTAGTATCCGATCCCTAGTTTCTAATGTTCATTTACTAAGATCTTATCAGTTTTTATATTTTGATCAAAGTCTCTAGCATTAATGAATTACATGTAAGTTACATAACTTTCATAACAAAAATTAGTAATTTATTTAGAGTTTTAATACTCACATCCTTATTAAACTCCTAATTAATTTTCAATTCAAACATTTCAAATATATAAAAAATAAAATAAGAATAAGTTTGTACCCATTAATTTTTATAAAAAAAAATTGATATGTACCCGTTATAAGAATAAGTCACTCATGTATCTTACCATGCAATATATAAAGTGTAAAATATTGTACTAATTCATTATATATAAATGATTATGGTGTGTTTAAACTTCTTTCATTAATTACTACATATATAAATGATTAATTACTACATATTTTCTACACTCACAATGTTTGTCAGCTCGCTATATAATCAACTTGATAATGTTAAATCCATCATGCAATGCATTTCCTTCCAATTTTTTGTGATAAACTAATAGATAATTGACTAAATAAACATCCTGCAAAGTTTCAATAAAAATTTCCAAGTTTTTCTTACAATTTCCGTGGTTTACATGTAATTTTTATCGATATCGATATTTTATCGATATTTCCGTCGATATTTCCGTGTTTTCGGACTACCGATATTTCCTATATTACCGATATTTAATACCTTGGTTTCAATTGAGTTAAAGTTGAGAGGTCATTACTACAATTTTCAGGTGAAATCTCTCCACTTTTGCTCCACTGTTCAGTTAGTTTATGGGCATTTAAAATCATAGAAAATAAAATAAGATTAAAAAAATAAAAATTCAAATTTAAAAAGAATTAAGGTAGCATTTGATGTGTAGACGGGACAAAATAGGATGCAGCAGAGGTTCGAATATACGTCTGGTACATACATGCTGAAATGAGTCAATTGTTATGTTTCGCGTTTGTTACGCTCAGGCGGAAAAGAACAAAAAAATTAAAAGGCCAACATATCCTTGCTTATTTTATGATATATTTGTGACAATGACACTTAATGAATATTAATATTTGTTGGTAATGAAGAAGTTCATTAGGTTCTTCTGGGTAATAATGTATTTCTGGGTAATTATTTCACATTCATCACAGCAGCCATATTCCCTTAAGCTTATGAGAAGGAAAAATTAAGAAACGATTCATTTTCCCAGCCAATAGTTGCATAAACATAAACACAGAAATGGATGAATACCTCTAAATTACACCCTTAACCCCAAACAGTACAAACCTTGTGGTACGGAAAATCAATTTCAGTGAAAACCCATAAATTTCTAGGGTTTTCCACTTCTACACATAAAAAAACCATGGTTAATTGAATGAGGAAAATCACAACCAACTCAGAAAAACTGACAATTAAATCAAAGCGGGAAGATATTGAGATGCTGCGACGAGAGAAGAGAGAGGTAATGAACGAAGCAGAGAATGGAGCCTCTCCGCCGAGAAGACGAGGAGAGAGAGAGAGGCTACTAGGAAAGAAGAAAGACACAAGATTAGGGTTTGTTTTTATGATTTGGTAGTAGAATTATTGAAAAACAGCAGGGGTATTTTTGTGTTTCAAGGGGTGAAATAAGTTCGTTCCATGGAGTGGAATAAGTACTTTTCATGAGGGAGTGTGGTACAAAAATTAAACTAAAATTCATTCTAAGGATAGGTGAGTCTTACGTTTTTTTTGTCGCACCAAATGTGAGATGAACCTGTTCCGTCTCACTCCAAGTACCAAGCGCCACAAAACCACATCTCTAAACTCGCTCTCCCTCTTCCCGAATGTTTCTTCCCTCCCAGATCGTTTATGTTTATAGTGAGGCCTTCTAAGTTTTCTTTAAATTAAATTGTTTTTAGAGAAATATCTTTCAGATTTTCATGTTTAAAGTTGGGTGTTTCATAAGTCACGGAACATTAAAGCCTTCATTTTTTTCATCCATCATAATATCTATGTTGCTCAAAATTAATAGAACTTGGAGTCATCTCACGAAGAAGGTAGTAAACTCTAAAAATTATGATTCATAGATGCAAGATCTTGCTGTTTATTCTTAATGATATGTTTGTTGTTTGAGGTTGACGCATATTATTTTGCTCGTTGTAATTATCATTCTGAGCGTGAACACATATATATGACAAGTGATACTAATTTAATTCATTTTTATTCATTTTAATCTCAACGGGCTGCAAAAGAGGAAATTAGTAACCAATTGAAAGGACAAGGGTTGTCTGCCCTCCCACTTCCGGTGCCCTCTCGTGCTCTCCTGTTTTGTGTGGTCACGGTTAAGCCACGTCAATATTTTATATTATTTTTTATAGAGATAATAAGACAAAAATGAATAGTAATATAAAATGTTGACATAACTTAACCGTGACCACACAAACAGGAGAGCACGGGAGGGCACCTGAAGTGGGAGGGCAGACAATCCTTGTCCCAATTGAAAAGGATGGGTCATGGGTGGACAACCAGAAGGGATTGCTAGGGTGCGCACTTCGAGGACAAAATTTTGATGAAAGACAATGTTTTGTTGCCTGCTTAGAATCGAGTTGAAGTTCCCCTATTACGGCGGAATATACTGTTTATACACTTCTTTTTACTTATCACATGTTTTCTTAATTTTAGGTTGTCAGATTGGATGAATTGAAGGAAATCAAATGACATAAATTAATAAAAGGTATGTGAGAAGTAAAAAAAAGTGTGTGAATATCATACTCCTTTTACAACCCATTGACATCTCTAGAACGTGATCAAATTTTCTGTATCTAAGATGAGTGTAGTCTCTCTTTGGCTCCAATTATTGACTGATATTTGTTTGTAAACTTATTTTTTTTTTTAACTTTGTTTTTATAGACTTAATGTGTGTCAAACAATAATTTGAGGTACAGAGAGACCACGCCCATTTTGGGCGTAGAAGCTTTGATCTCCCCATAGACCTGGCAAGGGAGAGATTTTTTAGTGACAGAACACGGGTTAATACACCACTTGTCACTATATAAGTGGTGAGATATGTGTGTTAAAAAGTTAATAACTTAAAAAGTAAAATTTCTCATCGTTTATATAAAACACGTGGTATACCACTCGTGTGTTGATCACAATGAAAAATATATCCTGGCAAATGGAGTAAAAATAGAGAGCCCTTCTATTTTGGAGAGAATTTTTCAGTGCGATCAGAACACGGAGTGGTACATCATGTATCACTATACAAGTTGTGGGATACTTATATTAAAAGATTAACAACTTAAAAAATAAAATTTTCATTCACTTATATAATTACATGCACTATACCACTCGTGTTCCGGATATAAAGAAAAATTGTTCCTATTTTTATAGTCCAATTGCAATCTATTAATTAACTAAGTCAATGTGATGCTACTTACATGCATGATTAACGTGTGAGGTCCACTGAAATGGACAAGGATTGTCTGCCCTTCCACTTGCGGTACCCTTCTGTGCCCTCCTGTTTATATGGTCACGGTTAAGTCACGTCAACATTTTATATTACTATTTATTTTTGTCTTATTATCTCTATAAAAAAACAATATAAAATATTAATGTGGCTTAACCGTGACTACACAAACCAAGAGGACACCGCAAGTGGAAGGGCAGACAATCCTTGTCCCACTGAAATTCACTCGGACAAGGATTGTCTGCCCTCCCACTTCCGGTGACCTTCCGTGCCCTCCTGTTTTGTGTGGTCACGGTTAAGCCACGTCAACATTTTATATTGATTTTTTATAGAGATAATAAGACAAAAATAAATAGTAATATAAAATGTTGACATGGCTTAACCGTGACCACACAAACAAGAGGGCACGGAAGAACACCGGAAGTGGAGGGCAAATAATCCTTATCCAATTCCCACAACCCACTCTGTCACTCTCACACCAACTAACCCACTCTGTCACTCTCACACCAACTATTAGGAAATTGTTAAGACTCTATGATATGTTAAAAAAATAAAAAGTAGACTCTATGATTAACGTGTGGGGTCCACTCAATTATTGACCAAAAGTGTATCAAGTCATCTCTTGTTCTTCCTCACCTCCTCACCTCCTCACCCCCTCACCTCCTCACCTCAACACTTCTTTGAAGTACAAAAAAAAAAAAAAAAACCAGAGAGAGGGGAAGAGAAATGGCAAGAGCTTTGATTGGAGAGGTTTTTCTCTCCTCTTCCATCCAGAGGCTGTGCGACAAGATTGCTTCTGACGAGTTTATGGACTTGTTCCGGCAGAAATAACTTACCATTCACTCATGGAGAAGTTGAAGTTGAGATTGTTATAACTTTTCAATTTAGTTTTGAGATTTAAAATTAATAGAATTGGTCCTGAGCTGAGTTTATTCACCATCAACCATTTTGACTATTCTGCGAAAAATCTCTGTTAAATAAGGATAAAATGATAAAAATGATCTTAATTTTGCCAAAATCATTTTGGGCCATATTTTATTAAATTAAGGGTTTTTTTTTTGTCATTTTGGTCCTTATGTAACATTTTTTTTTTTACAGAATGAACAAAATGATTGATGGTAGTCAAACTCAAGGATCACCTCTATTAATTTCAAATCTCGGAGACCAAAAGTGATGAGTTATATCAATCTTAGGGATCATTTTAGCTAAAATGCCAAAAATTCTTTTTATCATAAGTATCTTTTTAATATTCATATTTAAAACTTTGGTGTTTTATAAGTCTCGGTACATTGCTATTTTTGGCATTCCATTTTTTTCATTCATCAGATATTCAGAATATCTATATTGCTCAAAATTAATAGAAATCGGAGTCATCATCTCACGATGAAGGCAATAAACTCTAAAAAAATATGATCCGTAAATGCATTATCTTGTTATTTGTTTCCAACGATAGATTTGTTGTTTGATGTTGAAGCAAAGTATTGATAACATCCTTTATTGTAATTATCGTTCTGAGTATGTCTTTGTACGATGCATGATACTAATTTAATTCACTTTTATTCATTTTAATCTCGACATACTGCAAAAGAAGAAATTGGTAACCAATCGAAAAATGGGTGGACAACTAGAAGAAGGGATTGCTAGGTGCACTTGGATGACAAAATTTTGATGAAAGGCTTTGTATTGTTGCCTGCTTGGACTCGAGTTGAAGCTCTCCTATTTTACAAGCCAATTATAAGACCTGGCAAGGGATGAAAAAAAAGAGATCCCATCTATTTTTGAGTTTAACAACTTGTAATATAACTCCAATATATTAATTAACCAGGTCAGTGTGACTTCTTTTCACATGCATGATGACATGATAACATAATCAACAAAAGATTACAATTTTAATGTTAATTAATTAGGTGATCAATTTAAAGATCCTGTGTTGTATCCGCCCAAAAGCAAAATTCCAACGCGGCTTAATATCAAATTATCAACAAACAAAAGTGGTGTTATGGTTAATAACTAAAAAATAGCCACCCAACCCGCACTCTCACACCAACCAAACCGACTACTATGAAATTGTCACTTAAATTATAGGTAATAAGACTCTTTGATTAACGTGTGGGGTCTCTTTCCGAAACGAAATTAAGCTAATAAGACTCTTCTTCTTCCTCACCTCAACACTTCTTTGAAGATAAAAAAAAAAAAAAAACACAGAGAAAGAGAGAGAGAAATGGCAGGAGCTTTGATTGGAGAGGCTTTTCTCTCCGCTTCCATTCAGACGCTGTGCGACAAGATTGCTTCTGGGGAGTTCATGGACTTCTTACGGGGAAAAAAGCTTGACCATTCACTCTTGGAGAAACTGAAGCTGACTTTTCTGACCCTCGATGCAGTGCTCGATGATGCAGAAGAGAAGCAAATTGAGAAACCTAGTGTGAGAAAGTGGCTCGACGAGCTCAAACATGCCGTCTTCGATGCCGAGGACCTGCTGGCTGAGATCGATACTGAAGTTTTGCGAAGCAAGGTGGAAGCTGATGAATATCAAACCAAAAAGACGTCCCAGGTGTGGAACTTCCTCTCTACTTCTTTTAATCCTTTTTGTCAAGGCATGAATGGTAGGATACAAGAGTTATTCCAAAGGTTGGAACATCTTGCGAAACAAAAGGATCTCCTTGGTCTTATAGGAGGCGTTAAGGAGAAGGTTTCTCAAAAAACTCCCACAACATCCTTTGTTGAGCATGACTTTAGTGCTTGTGGTAGGGATGGAGATAAAAAGAAGTTGAAGAGAATGTTGCTATTGGATGATGCAAGTAGCAGCCACATATCAGTAATCCCCATAGTGGGAATGGGTGGGGTTGGTAAGACAACCCTTGCTCAGCTCCTTTACAATGATAAAAATATAAAAGAGCATTTTGATGTTACAGCTTGGGCCTGTGTTTCCGATGATTTTGATGCTATGAGGGTAACTAAAACCCTTATTGAATCAATTATCTCAAAACCTTGCAGTCTTCAAGATAGCTTGCTTCAAGTTGAACTTAGGGAACAAGTGAGGGAGAAAAAGTTCCTATTTGTGTTGGATGACCTTTGGAATGATAACTATAGTGATTGGGATCTTGTACGGGCTCCTTTTACTTATGGGGCGAGGGGAAGTAAGGTCATAGTGACAACAAGGAACAAAAGTGTCGCATCCATTGTGCATACCGGTCCTATTCACTCTTTGGAACAATTGTCACATGAAGATTGTTGGTTGTTACTCGCAAAACATGCATTTAGAAATGAAAAGCCTAGTGCGCATCCACACTTGGAAAAAATTGGTAAGAAAATTGCACGCAAGTGCAACGGTCTTCCTTTAGCTGCAAAAGCACTTGGGGGTCTCTTAGGTTGTAATGTAGGTTACAGAGAGTGGAGTCCCATATTGAATAGCAATCTTTGGGAGATATTGCATACTGATAAAAGTGTTCTTCCATCTTTAAGATTGAGTTATCATTATCTCCCTACTTATTTAAAACAATGCTTTGCTTATCTCTCAATTTTCCCAAAGGACTACGAATTTGAAAAGAAAAATATAATTCTACTTTGGATGGCAGTGGGTTTAATTCCACAAGATGAGAACGGTAAAGGATTGGAAGAGCTCGGTGAGAGATACATTGATGAACTATTGTCACGATCACTACTTCAAAGATCATTCATTTGGAAATCATCAAGTTTCACAATGCATGATCTCATTAATGATTTGGCTAGATCTGTGTCTGGAGAATTTTGTTTTTGGTTGGATGAGGGAGAGTCGCATGAAGTTCCTAAAAGAGTTCGGCATTTGTCATATATGAGAGGAAGATTTGATACTGCTGCAAGATTTAAGCCATTGGATGAAATTAAGTGTTTGCGCACCTTATTTCCCATGTCTTTAAGACCATACCATCAATGGGGGAGCCTATATGTAAGCATAAAGGTTCTAGATGATTTATTACCAGCACTAAAATGTTTACGAGTGTTGTCGCTGTCAAGATATAAAAATATCACTCTATTACCTGATTACATTGGTAAACATTTAAACTTGCACTACATTGATCTCTCTTACACTGCAGTTAAAAAGTTACCAGATACGATGTGCACTCTCTACAATTTGCAAACTCTATTGTTAGTCGGTTGTTCCTCTCTTGTTGAATTGCCTGCAGACATGAGGAAATTGATTAATTTGCGTCATCTTGATATTAGTGGAACTTGTATAAAAGATATGCCGGTGCAAATGGGTAGACTAAAAAGTTTGAGAACATTGACTGCTTTTGTGTTGGGGGAATCTACTAGGTCGGGTGGCATTGGTGAACTGGGGCAATTGTCGAACCTTCGAGGAAAACTATCTATCTTGAATCTGCAAAATGTTGTCAATCCTATGGATGCCTTGGGGGCCAATTTGAAGGATAAGAACGATGTCAACGAAGTAGAGTTGGCATGGGGTTGTGAGGATGCAAATGATTCCATAAAAGAGAGACATGTACTTGAAAGTCTACAACCTTCCGTAAATGTGGTGAAGCTGACCATCAAATTTTATGGTGGAACCAGTTTTCCGGATTGGTTGGGAGACTCTTCCTTCTCCAACATAAAAGTCATGCATCTCAGTGATTGTAGTACTTGCTTGTCATTGCCACCGGTTGGGCAGCTTCCCACTCTCGAAGAGCTCTATATAGAAAGGATGAAATTTGTCATGAGTATTGGTGTTGAGTTCTACGGGGGTAATGGAGCTTCTCTAAGTCAACCATTTCAATCTCTCAAGTGCCTATGGTTCAAAGAGATGCCGGAGTGGGAGGAATGGCTGTCGAGTCCAGGTAGAGGTCAATCTCCAGACTTTCCTCGTCTTGAGGTGCTCATTTTAGGGAATTGTCCAAAGCTGAAGGGAAACTTGCCCGACCATCTTCCTTCATTGAAAGAGCTTTGGGTGTCCGACTGCGGGGTTCTACATGAAAGGGCTACCAGAACAAGATGGATACCTTGGTCTCTCATCGTCAACACGGAGTCCTTGCGACAATCTCTTGAAAAACTGAACATAGTTAGATGCCCTGGTCTCTCTTCGCTACTGGAGACGGAGTCGCTGTGCTCGCTTCGGAGGCTTGGGGTTCAATTTTTTAGTCGCACAGATTGCTTGCAGCCGCACTTCAGCAGCTGTCTTCAAAGATTGAGTCTCGTTAACTGCGAGTCACTCTTGTCGTTCCCGAGAAATGGTCTACCCACTTCGTTGACATCTCTTGAAATAAAAGAATGCAGGAGATTAGAATTCCTATCTCATGAGATGATGGCCAAATTGACATCCCTTCGATATTTGGAATTGATGGACAGCTGTGATTCACTGAGGTCCTTCCCGCTGGGCGTTTTCCCCAAACTTTCATTTCTTCTGATCTGGGGCAGTAAAAATCTAGAATCCCTTGCCATTGGAGAAGGAGCTGATGATGAAAATCTCACTCATCTCGACCGTCTCCTTATCTCTACGTGTCCAAATCTGGTCTCTTTTCCCCACGGGGGATTGCGCACTCCCAAACTGGCTGGATTTACAGTCCAGGAATGCGAGAATTTGAAGTTATTGCCCGGCCGAATACACACCCTCACCACCCTTCAAGAGTTGCGGATAGTCGGTCTTCGAAATGTTGAGTCATTTGCAGAAGGGGGTTTGCCTCCCAACCTACAATCCTTTACAATCAGTGGTTGTGAGAAACTGAGGCCTTCGGTGGAGTACTGGGGTTTGCAACGACTTGTCTCCCTTCGAACATTTTGTATCTCTAGGAGGGAGGATCTGTTGGAGACGGTGCTCAAGGAACAGCTGCTCCCTACCACTCTTCACACTCTCGTAATCTCTGGAATGGAAAGTCTGAAATCTTTGGAGGGAAAGGGACTTCAATACCTCACTTCTCTTCAAGAGCTCGAAATTTGGTACTGTGATAGTCTCGAATTCCTGCCAAAAGAGGGTTTGCCAGCATCGCTCTCTTTTCTGAGCATCCTAAAGTGTTCTTCCCTGGAGAAGAGGTGTCAGAAGAAGACGGGACAAGAGTGGAGCAAGATAGCTCACATTCCTTGCATCAAGATAGATGATCAAGTCATCATTTGAGGCTCAAGTCATAGTCAGGTACGTACATACCACCATTTTCGTTCCATAGCCAAGATTCAGATTCTGTAGAAGTTTCTCTTCAATCGTTTACAGTCATCTATACGTATACTCTGTTTAATTAATCAATGAATCAGTCAGTTTTTAAATGTTTAATTCAACTACGCTACTCTAACAAAACCGTGGTCCTTTAAATTTCAGGACAATATCATCCAAGGGCAACGTGTGTTTGCTTACATAAATTACCAGTTGTTGAATCGTGCCATGGCTATCTGTAAAGAATATGATTCTCCTGCATGGGCGAGGAGGTAACCCTGGATGATGTTTTTTTTCCCTTTCTCATACTGATATGATTTGAGTGTGGTATAATGCACATTCATCTTAAGATAAGGAAAAGATCCAGATTGTCAAACTTGAATGCGTAACAAACTGGAATTTAATTTGAAGAAGCTGTGCTAATTAGGTTCCACTGAGACATATGCTTGTTTTCTTTGATCACTCATTAATTTATAGTATCTTCAACTTTGAATTTAAGGTATCTTTCTGAGACAAGGTATGAAAAAGGAATGCGCTTGAGTTGACATCTGCATTCATTATCGATGAGAAGAAACAAACAATTTTTGTGAAGGACTTTGATATATATGTATATTTTTTTTCCATCACAAGTAAAATTTGCATTTCTCTACTAGAGTTGTTTACTCAATATTTTAGGAATAAGAAATTCAGGAAAACTGGTTCCTAAATTTTCTTATTATTTTGCATCTTGGTACACCTCAAGTTATTACTACTCTGCTCCCACTAAAACTTTCACATTGCTATCTTTCCTTGTCAAATCATGTCTAAATTTTGTTCCCACTTTCAGAGTTTGATTGCGGTGATAAAATGGGAAAAGTAGGGACAAATGTGAAGGCACTATTCCTAAGGCTTTTGTAAATATGTTACATCTATCTGTAGAATTTTTCTTTAATCATGTAGGTTTATATATTAGTCAAATCTTAACAGTGAAATTCAACTATGCCTTCAGGGTAAAATTATGTCACTAATGTGTTTGTCGGCTTTTCTGATGCAGATAGCAAACTGATGAACTGTAAAGATTGGATTATCAAAGGCCAACGTTTTTAACGTCGATCAATTAGTTGTCCATGAATGGTTCTCCTGCACTGTGGCATGAATATGGTTCTCCTTCAATTGTTATGGCAGCAGAGATGGTGCTGCTGCTATGAGCAATAAGGATGTCAATGGCAAGGCAGTGAGAAAGCATCGTAAAGTCAAGGAGTGGGCCAGGAATATTGAGACTTAAGTGGTTGAATTTGGCAGCAGAGACGGGGGTGCTGTTGATTATAGTTATTTCTTTGTCAATGCATATTGATATTGTTGTTGGTTGGTTTTAGTTCTGTTTAAGAGGGCTTATGGTCTCGAGTGTTGGCGGTGGCAATCTGTGTTGATTCACCTAGCAAACAAGGGAAGGAGACCACCCTTGGTCAGAGCGAATCTGTGAATTACTTCGATCCAGGAAAGCAGGACGAGTTGATGGAAATTTGTAATGCAGCAGACATGGTGGTGCTGTTGTGAATGAGAATGATGCCAAGGGCAAGGCTGCAAGAGGGTGTCGCAGGGTCAAGGAACACCGCGTTGAGACCAGAGAGGTTGATCCTGAGCTTCCCACCATTAGCTGCCGAGGATGTGGGAAATATTTTGAAATTCTGTGAAACCCTTAGAGAGGTAATTCTTACTTTTGTTGTATTATATATTTGATTAAAATGTTGCTCTAAACTTGTTTTAATTGATTTTGTGCACCTTTTCTTAGGTGCCATCTCTTTTTTTTTTTTTTTTTTTCTTTTTCCTTCTTCTTTTTACTCTATTTTTTTTTTAAATTGAAAAGTCCCAAGCTGAATCTGTTCTTCGAGAACTATCGTGTGGAGGAAGTGGACGAAGTGAACAGTACTCTATTGTTTGATTTCATAGCTATAAAGTACTTTAGTAAGCACTCTACCTAGTATATTATAGTTATGCATAAAGTACTTTAGTAAGCTTTGATGGTGAAAATAGTTCATGTGGTTTACGCCAACTTTATTTTCTCTTAGGTCTCTAGAGCAAGCAAGCACCAACTGCTCATGGTTCCAAGATTTGGAGAACCTGATCTCTGCGTCCAGGGTTGCTAAGGTTGAAGGAGCTGCCTGCAGAGTGTTTTAGTGGAGGCGGGGATGGATATGATGCCTTAAGCTTTTAAATTTCCTCTGTGATGAGGCTCTTAACACAAAGTAAGTAGAAGATACATATTATGCAAATTATAATTTTGTAATTGTCCTGTTTCTGCATTTCAAGTTACAAGATCTTTTTGGTCTTTCCTCCAGGACACCGAGGGGATGGATTGGTGAGCAAAATGAAAGATTGGTCAACGTAAAAGCGACGCGATAGCAAAAATTTCATATCTAATATGAAGTATTGCCCAAACATATGCACACCCGCACCACCCTTCTATAATTGAGCACCTGGGATCTTCCAAATCTTGTGTCATTTGGTGAAAGGGGTTTGCCTCCCAACCTACAAACATTTCATAACAGAGATTGCGAGAAACTGAGGCCTTCAGTGGAGAACTGGGGTTTGCAACGACTTCTCCCTTCGAAGATTTCAGATCAGCAGCGAGGATGTGTTGGAGACGTTGCTCAAGGAACAGCTGCTTCTTACCCCTCTTCACACTCTTGCAATCTCTTATCTATCAAGTCTGAAATCTTTGGACAGAAATGGACTTCCAACACCTCACTTCTCTTCAAAAGCTATATATTGGAAGGTGTGACAGTCTCGACTTCCTGCCAAAACAGGGTTTTCCGGCATCTGTTTCTTTCCTGAACATGACCACATGCCCCTCTCTGAAGATGAGGTATGAGAACAAGAAGGGAAAAGAATGGAGAAAGCTAGTTCATATTCCTTGCATAAAGATAGATGACAAAGTCATCATGATATTCTCTCTCTCTCTCTCTCTCTCACACCAAAACTTTTGCTTCTCATTTCACTCTCAACTCTCAAATGTCTGGTACTTTATTTTTATTTGTTATATTGATTGTCTCAACTTTTCTACATAAAATCTACATAGAGATTTTTCTTTCATTTTTAAGGTTAACCATTTTTAGTTGTTTCGCCATGTTTTTTGTTGCACAATATATATATACATAAATGGTGCTGGTTCATAACTTCAATGATGTAAAGCAGAGTAGTATCCTGTTTCATCCCCTATCTAAGATTTAAAGAGAGAGTGGATGATCCCGCTGAATTCTTTTCAAAGTTTCAGAGTTCAATTACTAAAATAAAAGGAACAGGGCAGAGGAGTAAAATTTGTCACATGTATCTGCAGAAATTTCTATTGCATTGTTTAGGCCCAGCATACTGCATCGCTTTCTTGTTCTGTTTCTTTGTCCTTTAAAAAAAATGTTTCTTGAAATTTTCAGGAGAATGTGATGGGAGTGACTTATTTATGTGCGTTCTGTGGAAATGGAAAGACATGATTATCTGAGGAAACCAAAATTACGACAAGTTGTAGTCCTTGAATGCCACTCAGTGGCTCTGCCTCTGCCCATCCGGCATGAACATGATTCTCCTGCATCGGAAAAGGTAACCCCAACTGAGTATGATGGTTTTCACATGCTGGTGTGGTTTGAACATGGCGGCATGATTTTCTCATCTTTCAATTAAACTTTAATCTTCAGGTGGACACAGCACGGATGTGTTGAAGAGTGTGTGGGTTCGTTGCGTGTTGCCTCATGGCTGTGCTTGCTAGTAATGTATAGAGCTGGCTTGAATACCTGTACATTACGTTTACTAGACTAGGTGGCTTGCTGTTGTAGCAACAGATTTCATTCCATAGCCAAGATTCAGATTCTGTGAAAGTGTCTCTTCAATTGGTTACTGTCATCTATACTGTGAGTTTCTAATTGTTTAATTCAACTATACTACCCTTTAAAAAATATGCTTCTTTATATTTCAGGACAATCATCCAAAAGCAACACGTGTTTGCTTAAATGAATTACTAGTCGTCGAATCGTGCTATGGTTATCTGTCATCATGAATGTGATATTCCTGCATGGGCGATGAGGTAACCCTGCATGATGTTTTTTTTCCCTTTCTAATACTGATGTGATTTGAGTGTGGTAGAATGCATAAGGAAAAGATTCAGATTGTCAAACTTGAATGCTTAACAACTGGAATTAATTTGAAGTGCTTATTAGGTTCCACTAAGACATATGCTTGTTTTCTTAGATCACTCATTAATTTATAGTATCTTCAACTTTGAATTTAAGGCATCTTTCTGAGACAAGGTATGAAAAAGGAATGCGCTCAAGTTGACATTTGCATTCAATATCAATGAGAAGAAACAAACATTTTTTCAATTTGATGATGAACGGAAGTGGGCTAAACCACATGAAGGAAAAACTCCACGCAATCTTTTCTTTGCCTCTTATGCTTGGACTTTGATATATTTTTCTTTCATCACAAGTTAAATTTGAATCTCTCTACAGGAGTTGTTTGCTCAATATTTTAGGAATAAGCAATTCAGGAAAACTGGTTCCAAAATTTTGTTCCCACTTTCAGAGTTTGATTGGGATGATAAATGGGAAAAGTGGGGAAGAATGTGAAGGCATTATTCCTAATGCCTCTGTAAATATGTTGCACCTTATCTGTAGAATTTGTCTTTAATCATTTAGGCTTGTACACTAGTCAAATGTTAACAGTGAAATTCAACTATGCTTTCAGGGCAAAATTATGTCACTATCGTGTTCGTCGGCTTTGCTGATGCAGATAGCAAACTGTGGAACTGTAAAGATAGGATTATCTAAGGCCAATGATTTTAACGTCCATCAATTAGCTGTCCACGAATGGTTGTCCTGCAGTGTGGCATGAATATGATTCTCCTTCAATTGGATAGGTAACCCCACGAATGATTTTACTCATATATTGCTTTATTTTCAATACAATCAGCATTCCTTTTCATCTTCTCTTCATGTTGCTGCCATCTTCGGGTGGGTGCAGATATGTTTTTGCGCATACACAGCTCTGTTGAAGTGAGAACGGGTGACGATGCCCACAAAACAATATGAGAGCCAGGTTTCTGTGGAGCACCACCCTCATGCTTGCCCTCCTTGGAATTCTGTCCATTATGTTACTAGAGCAGGTGGGTGGTTGTTGCGCTATACATTTCACAGGAATGATATTTCTTATGTTGAACACTGCAGATAAAAAAGTTTGAGTTCCATTTCACTTTTGTTTCTCCAGAATTGTTTCTGAAAAGTTCATAAATAAACAACTTTTTTTTCCTTTCTAATTGAGATAAAGAGAGACGGTGTAGTCAGGGACACGCTGATTATATTCATCAATATAAAGAAAAAGTCCACTTGTTGACTGTGACGTAACATAATGAATAGCTCATGTATAAGTTGATGCTAATTCAATCTGTTTATTAGTTGGAATTATTTAAGAAACTGCACCAGTTAGGTTTGATTTTAAGAACCATTTGCTTGTTTTCCAAGATCAATTCGATCGTTTATAATTTCAACATATTTGAATTTAGCAGTATTCATACATGTTGAGCTGGGGTATGAAAAAGAAAAGCACTTGTGTTGGCATCCTATAGAAACAGATATGAGAAGAAACAGGATTTTCACAACTTGATGTGGAAATGAAGTGGGAGAATGCATCGATCTGAAGGTAAAGCTGTGTCTTCTTTCACTGCATTAACTGTGCACATACCCTCCATGAGTTTTTGTTGGAATGTCCACATACTCTCCTTAAAGAAAACGGTGTTAATCGGACATTGTTCCTATTGTCACAGCCTATGAAACGATCCAAAGGAACTGATGGATTACAGCATTTTGCTCTACCATTGAGGATGTTATGAGCTATCCCTGGAGTTGTATCAGGACAAAAAGGTATGTTTTCTATATGTGAGGTGACATGCGACTACAATTGGAATCTAATAAAATATGAGCAATCCCTTCGAGTTGTTCAAGCCGAAGAAACAAGGGGAGATGGATGTCGAACGCAAGGATGGTTTGCCGCAAAAAACGTATGGATTCATGCAAGGTTTTAGTGACGTTCAAGTGGGTTCACCAAGAAAGCGAGGGAAGGAGAAGTCTCTTGGTGGGAGCAAAGATATGAACTTGGATGCGTCTGATGAGCAGGAAACTATGAAAACAAAGCAGGAAGAGTTGATGGAAATTTGTAATGGCGGCAGAGATGGTGCTGCTGCTGTGAGCAATAAGGATGTCAATGCCAAGGCTGTCAGAAAGCATCGTAAAAGTCAAGGAATGGCCCGGGAATATTGAGACTCAAGAGGTTGATTTTGGCAGCAGAGATGGTGGTGCTGTTGATTCTAGTTTTTTTTCTTTGTGAATGCATATTGATGTTGTTGTTGGTTGGTTTTAGTTCTGTTTAAGAAGGCTTATGGTCTCGAGTTTTGGCAGGCAATGTGTGTTGCTTCACCTAGCAAACGAGGGAAGGAGAACGCCCTTGATCAGAGCGAAGATGTGAAGTACTCGGGACACAGCAAAGCAGCACAAGTTGATGGAAACTTGTAATGCAGCAGAGATGGTGTCGCAGGATCAAGGAATGATGCCAAGTGAAGGAGCAAGGGCAAGACTGCAAGAGGGTGTCGCAAGGTCAAGGAATGCCGCATGGAGAGCAGAGGTTGATCTTGAGCTTCCCCTACCTCAGGGCACCATTAGCTGCTGAGGATGTAGGAAATGCTCTCCAATTTTTATTCAGTGAAACATTTAGAGAGGTAATTCTTACTTTTGTTCTATTATATATTTGATTAAAAATGTTGCTCTAAACTTGTTTTAATTGATTTTGTACACCCTTTTTTTGGGTGCTAAAACATTCATGAACTTCCAATTCACTTGAAATCTCTTTTTCTTTCTCGTTTCTTTTTACTCTAGTTTACTAAAATTGGTAAGTCCCAAGCTGAATCTGTTATTCGAGGACTATCGCGTGGAGGAAGTGGACGGCCTGGACAGTTTGTGATGGGAGTGACTTACTTGTGTGCACTCTGTGGCTCTGCCTATCCGGCATGAATATGATTCTCCTGCATCAAAAAAGGTAACCCCACCCAACCCGAGGACGATGGTTTTCACATACTGGTGTGATTTGAATACGGCAGCATGATTTTCTCATCCTTCGCTTTCACTTTAATCTTCAGGTAGACACAGCGCGGATACGTTGAAGAGTGTGGGTTCGTTGCGTGCTGCCTCATGCCTGTGCTTGCTTGAATACTCGTACATTACGTTTACTAAACTAGGCTGCGTAGCTTGCTGTTGGGGCTACAGATTTCCCCCGGGAAGGATACATCATCCTGGTCATGGATACTGCACAAGGTAAAAACATGAAGCGAGAAATTGGGTCGCTTTGTCGCAATCCCCTACTCAGATGTATGTTGCTGCCCATGAATCAGCACCGGATATGACTAATAATACGAAGCCCGTTATTTGGTGCACTAGGAGGACACTGGGCTTTGCACTCATCACTTGCTTGGAGTTTCTTCATAGAATAATTGTTTCAGTTGACCTGTGTTAGGATATGACATTATTATTGAGCTTTGATTAAATACGAAGGGGAGTGCTTGCAACTTCTCACTTACCTTCTCATTTTAATCTTTTCACTTTTACTCATGTTACACGTATTCCACTAGCATGTAAAACTAAAAATTTATGAAAAATGCTAGGGAGACTGGTTTTGAATCATATGTTGTTGACCTCATGATATAGAAGTTGATGGTTAGTTACCTTCCTTAATGATTTAAGACTTGCATAGCATAGTATGTAACACTTCCATTTATTTCCTAGGGATGGGATAACAAAACCAATAACTCATTTATTATGCCGGAGCATACACGACTTTTCGTGTCAGAAGAATAACATGCTCTGACAGTAATACCATGACACTTTTTAGGCCTATCATTACGAGGTGTGGAGTTCATCATTACTAGGTGTTGCCTACCATCTATTACTAGGTGTAAATTTTATCGCAAAAGAGCTCAGTGATATTTAGCGGTGAACCTCCCACATATAATTCGTATATTATTTTTTGGGGTGTGATATCCACACACCCCATTTTATTTCTCACACTCTTCCATTTTCGGCCGTCGTATCGAATGAATTGAAAAAGATCAACAACAACAACAACAACAACAACAAAGCCTTTTCCCACTAAGTGGGGTCGGCTATATGAATCCTAGAACGCCATTGCGCTCGGTTTTGTGTCATGTCCTCCGTTAGATCCAAGTACTCTAAGTCTTTTCTTAGAGTCTCTTCCAAAGTTTTCCTAGGTCTTCCTCTACCCCTTCGGCCCTGAACCTCTGTCCCGTAGTCACATCTTCGAACCGGAGCGTCAGTCGGCCTTCTTTGCACATGTCCAAATCACCGGAGCTGATTTTCTCTCATCTTTCCTACAATTTCGGCTACTTCTACTTTACCTCAGATATCCTTATTCCCAATCTTATCCTTTCTCGTGTGCCCACACATCCCACGAAGCATCCTCATCTCCGCTACACCCATTTTGTGTACGTGTTGATGCTTCACCGCCCAACATTCTGTGCCATACAACATCGCTGGCCTTATTGCCGTCCTATAAAATTTTCCCTTGAGCTTCAGTGGCCTACGACGGTCACACAACACGCCGGATGCACTCTTACACTTCATCCATCCAGCTCGTATTCTATGGTTGAGATCTCCATCTAATTCTCCGTTCTCTTGCAAGATAGATCCTAGGTAGCGAAAACGGTCGCTTTTTGTGATCTTCGCTAGATTGCTCCGGTCATTAGTGTGGATAAGTATATAAATGGATAGAGATAGGAAAGCAAACACAAGATGTACGTGGTTCACCCAGATTGGCTACGTCCACAGAATAGAAGAGTTCTCATTAATTGTGAAGGGTTTACACAAGTACATAGGTTCAAGCTCTCCTTTAGTGAGTACAAGTGAATGATTTAGTACAAATGACATTAGGAAATATCGTGGGAGAATGATCTCGTAATCACGAAACTTCTAAATATCGGAGTGTGGTGTCGTCTTGACTTGCCTTATCTGTCTCATAGGTAGATGTGGCATCTTCTCTGGAAGTACTCTTCCTCCATCCAGGGGTGGTATCTTTAACTGGTGGAGATGCACAAGGTAATGTATCAATTTCACTTGAAGCTTACTTGTAGTTTCAGGCTTGGTCAAGCGCGATACAAACCATGTAGTAGGAGTCCCCCAAGTCGCCGAGCTAGGGGGTCTGCTGAAAGAGGTGACAGACAAGGTAAGCAATCAGAGCTCCGACTGATTGTTCACCTTCTCCCCATCTTGCAGCAGCATGAAGGATAAAGAGAAGAAAAATGAGAAGAGATGATATGAGATACTTTTGCTTTTGAAGAAGTAACTTTCCACAGGCTTATTCTTGAACTGAGCTGGAGGGTTTTCTGGTTTCCTCCAGAGTATAAGGCCGACTGAAGAATTTGAGGGTCAAAACAAGTCCATCAAATCTAGAGTACGTTCCACCCTGCTGATATGGGATACTTTTGCTTTT